>NW_020439074.1:789554-828255 GCF_000699045.2 Agrilus planipennis
ACCTCTTTTAAAAAAATTAAATTATGTAATTATTTTTCATGTTAGTTCCTGTAGAGGCTTATCTACTCTTTTTTCGACATTGCCTTTCCAGGGTTTACTTTCAAAATTTCAATCAAAACTTCAATCTCTCCCGTCAAACTTATTTTTATTTTGCGAGACAAGTTTTTATCCTTTCTTTGTGAACATCATTCCTGGATTGATTTGTATACGATCGCGGGAAAAACGCCAACGCCGACGTCGCCACGAAACTTTGATTGTATCCATCCCTTCTTCCTCCGGCAACTTGTTCGACACACGGGTCGCTCGCGGTCTCATAAAAAGTTAAGTGAGAGTCTCTTGAAGAAAAAAAGTTTTAATTAGAACGCAATACAAGGATGCGGTCGCTGCTCGCTTTTACGCGAATAAGATAAAATCGCCCACGAAATAACAAGTAAATTGGGCATTCGAAGGGCTTAACTTCTCCCGGAGCGTCTCGCGTCGTTTCTTACTTAACAACTAACTAACCGACCGAGCAAAATAAAACAACCTTCGCTGTATCCAGTTGCAACGATACTCTCCAAAAAAACACTGACCGTATAATGCTGGCGTACTTGCCTTTGCTATCCTTTATGAATCTTTTTAAAAAATCGGTTGTCTGTAAAGTCGGTTTACTGACGATAGTTGAACGTGACAACGTCATAAGAAAATACTAATGGAATGGTTTCATTTCTCAAAAGAAAATTTTAATTTTATTTGTTTGATTGATATTTCGTATGGATATACAGAAGGAGGTAAATGGAAATGTATTATTGTATAGCAGCTGTCCACGCGGACGCATCGCTCACTCAAGTAGGAGAGAGACAGATGTCGAACGCTGCCGAACGCGGAGGCCGATTGTGCCTCTTTGTCGCTCGTTCCGCGCTCTCGCTTGCACTTCAAACCTTAAATGGAACGCCTCAGAGCGAGGTAACGTCGCATGAGTCATGTTTTTTCCATCGAATTATAAGACGTTGTCACGTCAATAAATACGTATTAAGAACGGGGAAGAAGCATATGGTCGAAACCACCGGACTTATTTGATCTCATCAGCACGCCTTGGGCAGTCAGTCTAAATAAATTACTTATTACTAGGTACTACTAATTAGATGCTGCATATAATGTCGACTCAGTTGGACAAGTCGACAGAAGAACAAAGTGAGTGTTGCAATCGTGTCCTTTCTTTTGTTTACAACAATTTGCATCTCCAAATCAAAAAACAAGAAAAAACTGAAATTGTCATATATCAGGTTCGAATTAGCCAATCAGAAAATTTTCCGGATTCTGATTTATTAAGGCATCTCCTACAACGGCATACGACCCTAATCAGGGACTGTCCTATTTGGATTGATTTGACCCTGATGTGGATACATTAATCCAATCATTTAATCATATGCCCTATTTTACCTACATCAGGGCATGAAATTCAAGGAATTAAATTTAACGAAGTAAAGTAAAAATAATTTGTAAGAGACACAAGAAGGCAGCGCTCACTTTCTCTTCCGGAAAAACTATTTTTTGAACACAAGAAGCCCTAAACCGATTTTTCCCGGGAGCTGCTCTTGAAGTATTAATAACAGAGAAAAAGATGTTGAAGGAATATTTAGGAGAATCTAATTTTCTACGCCCACTTTACATTTTAAGATTTGATAAAAATAGAAAATAAAACAACTGCAAGTTTTTTCATGTTGAGGTATAGGCTTCTTCCACCCATCAAAAAGAAGCTTCTTAGTTTCCTTTTACATAATGTTAATTAGGGCTGCTTTTTTACACTATTTCTGATTAGTATTTCGAAAAAATTAAGGGAGAAGAAGCTACGTAAAAAAGGAGTAGAATGCGTCATCTCGCACTGCTTAGGGATATACAGAAACATGAGGATAACGAACTTACTGAAAGTCCCAACTGCTCCAGCAATGATGACGATGACGCGTACTCGCATAATGCCGTTTAATTACGTCCAATTGACTTGTCTACGTATCAGCTGTTGCGGAGGTGTTGCTCGCGATAACGAAAGACAGTATAAGACAACGCGGCTACAAAACTGTTAACTGAAGAATTTTTTGTGCATACTTTTTTACATTCACGAAGTGCACACCCTTTTGATATTGAATACTGATCAGACATAGTGTATATGTTTAATAAAATATACCGATAATATTTAATAAACGAAATCAATGGCGAAATTGAGTTTTTTCCTTAAATATAATATCAAAGACTTACCAACTTCGATATCCAAACAAATGTCTAAAATAAATAGCAGTTTAGTGTCCTAAGTACGCTCCTGATAATGGTGCGATTTACAAACGACGTACGCTACCTAGTGATAGCGATAAATTAATACTACTTTTGAAATGAATTGTCAAATTTATAGCCCTTTGGTAGTTCAATTTTGTATACAAAGAATTTAATATACCTAACTGAATTACTTCCGTTTCTGGTGCAGATTGCAGATTTGCTTTTGCGGTAATATCAATAATGTACGTACAATGCATAATTATATGTATGTATGTATGTATGTGTATAAATTATTTACGAGGGATAATTGATGTTCATAATGAATGCAGGCAATATTTGCCAATGAAAATGGAATTAGTCTTTCAAATAAAGTAATTTTGAATTCAACTCAAAAAATATATTTCCTTGTTGGTAAAATTTGAATCCGTGAAAACTCGTTTAGATCGAACATTATTAAAATAGTTGAAGTAAAGTAATACAGTCGAACCTGGATAAGCGAAAACTGGATAAATGAGAAAACTCTATAAGCGACAGTGTGAGTACAGGTCGGACGAAGGAAGCTGGCGAGCGGTCGCGCAGATACTTGCCCATTTATGACTTATTTGGGTAAGTCACTTGGAACCGATACACAAATAAGCTTTCAGTAGGCGTAAATTATAGTATTCATACAGATAGGACAGTAGCGTACTAGAAAATAATGTACAAACATGACTTGACTTATCAAAAAGTAAAAATTAACGTATTGCTTTTGTTTTATAGTTAGTTTTCACATTCCCTGTCATCATCGGAATCTCTATCACTGTCACCAACATTAACAATTAGTTCTTCTGTTTGTATGTCCATTACTTGCTCACCGATCCCTATTTTTAAATATTTAATCTACGCCCCTGATAGGAATACTGAAGAAAGAGGGCTGCAATCGTTATACCTAGAAACTGTCTACTTTTGCCACCGCGCATCCACACCATTTTAAAAATTCCGCCAGCTTCCAGCGTCAGGCCTGTACCTCTTTTAGAGAGAGTCATTTTTCATTTCTAGACCTCTATAAGTGACAGTTTCTTACTGTAAGCGAGACTATTTACAATTACTAGACATTTGCAGCACACTTGTGCGCTTATTCCCACCTGCTCGTGGTACTCATAATCTACATTTGCTTTCAGTTGATAACAATCATTGGAGGAAGTACGTTTGACGTTGTTCCCTCATAATGTTGAAGCGAAAAATTAACTGATTTCTTTAAATAAATAAAATAAGTACCTATTTATAGCCAAATGTTTATATACTTATGTATTACCTATTTCATGACGCCCTACCACCATGTTTATGTTCGATTTTTATTAACCTCAATAAATGAGAAAACTCTATGAGTGAGAATAATGTTCGAGTCCCTTGAACTCTCGCTTACCCAGGTTCAACTGTATTTATAATAATTTCCCACTAATTCAAACAGTAGCTAATACGTAAACACTCTTTACAAATAGATCTAATGGGTTCAAACAAGTACAAACTAAACTCCTTTAATTATTAACGCTTATTTAAAAAATGTTTTACAAGAAGCAAAATTTACATGTAAATACAAGTGTTAAGAACGCCCTTAACCAATGCCGTCACAAAACGGAGTAAATTTTACAGCTATCAAAAACACTTGACGGATACGTAGAAACACAGTACATAAAGTTTAATGCTCTCTCCAGTTAACAAATTTATTAATTTGTTGAGGAGATGAAATTTACATAATAAGAACAGCGATTGACATGACAAGTCGATTATTCCGTGGAGTTCTTCAAGTTGGAACAAAGGGGGAATACTGTGAAAATCTCACCACAAAAGGCTTTGTGTAAAGCATTGTGCCAACGAACTAACTGCCTCATTGACGGGAACTGTGTATAAAATCAATTAAAAGCTGTTAATGAAAATTCACAACCGATGCTTTGATCTTTTCCAAACGTGTTGTTAAGTGCGAATGGCAATGAGGGCGTTTAGGCAATTAAAAAACATAATTACATGCTACGTCAAATTAAAAGCCACTACATTACAACCTGGTGAGGTATTCGATGAATGAGTAAATGTTCCCTGAAATTGTTTTATGCGCGTGATTGGAAATCACTAAAAATACCACATTTTCTCATTACCAATTCGTAATCGTTTATAACATAATTTCACATTGCAGCGAATTGAGAGCATTAACAAAAAAGAGATGGTCTGCAAATTTATAAACACGCGTTAGAAGTCCAGCACGAATACGTCGAAATTGGCGATTTTTAAACAAAAAATTATTTAAATAATAACATTCTGAAAATGGAAAATAAGCCTTATGGGACCTTCCTGACGTTTAATTACCCGCTTCAGAATATCGTATCATCAGCTATCCTAGTTGCACCGATTTCAGTTACAAAAGGCGTTAACATTGTAGAAAACTGTAGCCTCTAAAACGTTTGAACGATTGTCTTTCGTTCTGTGAGTTCCTACTCCGGCCAGGGTGCAAACTCGCACCGATTTCAGTTACAAGGCGTTTTCGGATAAAATTGTAGAAAACTCTAGTCTTTAAAACATTAAAACGATTGTCTTTCGTTCTGAGAGTCCCTACGCTGGCTGGGGTGCAAACTCGCCCCATACAGAGAACAGCGGTACGTCAAAGACATCAATTCTGATCTCGTGTTCGAATTAGCCAGGTGATTGCTAACTCGCAGGCGTGCTGCTAACTTCATACTGTCGAATTTTCGTAAGCTGTGCGCGCGCAACATCCGTTTCTTGCTAAAATTCTACTCTCAAGGCCACAAAAATAGAAGATGGATATAACTTCGCCCCATACAGAGAACAGCGGTAAGTCAAAGACATCAATTCTGATCTCGTGTTCGAATTAGCCAGGTGACCGCTAACTCGCAGGCGTGCTGTTAACTTCATACTGTCGAATTTTCGTAAGCTGTGCGCGCGCAACATCCGTTTCTTGCTCTAATTCTACTCTCAAGGCCACAAAAATAAAAGATGGATATAATTTCGAAAACGGCCACAGGGAAAATTTAAATTCACTTTGCATTTGCTTAAGTATATGTACGTTACAGATGGAAGATAAAACTATCCAGAATTGATATTATATGACCTCTGCGCGAAATGAAATGAGTGAAACGTACACTTTGTAGTCGAATAAAGAGAAGGTGGCCCGTAAAAATGTACTAAAACCATTCGAATTGAAGGGCAAACCCAATGTTCCTTTAAATAAATAAGTTTGACAAAGTCGTTTACTACTACAACCGATTTTAAAAATGTACTACGTGTAACATAACGTGAAACCAACTATGTATAAAGAGATGTCAAAATATAGCCTAGCTTTAGTACCTAATTGTACCTATAGATTATGTTAGGCCAACTTTTTTTGCGATTTATCAGTTTTAACAGTCACTTTCTCATTAAGAATAAAATTGAAATAAAATTATAAATCTGAAACAGTTTTTAAATCAAGAGCTGGCGGTTAAGGGTGATATATCGTAGAGAAATACACATTTCCTTAAAGTGATGCATGTATAGAAACATCATTGAAAGATTGACTATAAGAGGGTAGGTACTAACCATATATGCTGAAACGTTAATCTTAAGAAAATACCGTAACAGAAAATCTAACTCACCCCTTCTAGAGACGGTTGCCTATTTCAATCAAGGGCAGATAATAAAACCGTTTTGCATCTTGTTGTGTGGATAAAGTTGCAGGGTCATTTGACAGGTTTTAGAGATTAAGAAAATACTGAAGATTCAAGGTCCAACTGCCCCCTATTGTCCTGTTTTCAAAAATACAAACCTACAGTAGATATTTGACATTTCCTGTGTACATTATCATAAGGTCGTCAGTCCTAACACTGGTTAGACACGCATCTCCTCTCTATCCTATCCTGAGATAATCTTCGCTTTTTCCAAAACTGGAACAACCCACGTCCTTAACTATTTACTAACAGTAATCTAATCTAGATCTACCAGTACTCCTTTTAACTCCTGTTTCTGCTTCTAATATGGCTTTGACTTGACCTTCATGCCTAAAAAAGTGTCCTACCAACCTATATCGCCTATTTCTTATTGACTTTTACAGTCCTCAGTTCTGTGTGTACATAGAAAATTAAATATGGTAAAATGCACCAATATCTGTCAGATTTGTATACCGTATGCGAAACTGCGGATCTCTCATCACTAACAGTAGCCACTAGCCGTGCGCGTACGGTCATTTTGATGTTGGAAGACACATACGCGTCGACACACATATTTCTACGAGCGGCAATTCACAATTTCAGCTTACTTATACCAGGGTTCGCTCTTTCGCGTACAGTATATGCCTAGCAGCTGTATAATTTTTACATATAAAGCGCGAAACTGAAAAAACTTTTTTCGGAAACACTACCATTGTTATTTTTACTTTTCTACCCAATCGTTGCGGATGACCTCGTTTTATTTGCAACGTAGCTACTTAATTAACTACGAACAATTACAGCGATTCTTTTGTTTTTATCTGTATTGAACCGCTAGCGTTGGTTGGTGGGTATACGGATCGCCGCGTCGTGCTTCATTTTTTTTTTTTTTCTAGTTATTTCTGTACAATGAGCAGGAATAAAAAATACACACATAACAGAAATTACCATTAATTAAAAGTTTGTAACATTGCGTACTGTATATAACTTGTAAATTACCACTGTTTTTGTCCCAAATTTCGCCACGAACTACACATCCTTAATTTTAAAAACAATAGTTTTTCAATAACAATTATAGTCTGCATGTAGAACATTTTGTGATGTATTTGATTATTTAATTCTGACTTTGTATGTAACAGTGAAAGCTTCTCCAATGAAAACAGTTTAAGAAAAATCAATATTGCATACTTCAAACAAATAAAAAGGAAATTTACGCCAGTTTCCTGATATTTGAGATTGGAATATAAAATTTTTGCCTTTGCAACACTTAAAAACTGAAAGTGACGTTCAACATTTTTTTTTCTGGTACACAAGAAATAAATAAAAGATAATATAATATATTTAACAGACATCTTCATGGTTTTATATGTTACTAGTTGACTTTGCGTGAAAAGATGACCTTCTAGAATATAGAACACTAACAACAGAAAGAAAACAACAGTTTCGCATCAGAATCCACAAAATAATAATGGCTTCACGAAGTTTTTCGTCTAATAAGTAGTGAATCAAGTTAATGGCCTGACTAATCGTTCCTTAGGGACGTTATTTTGCTACCTTAACTGACGTATATCACGTACTATATTAGCAGAACAAGAAAATAGAATCCGAGACCAAAAATTTACAGCTTCTTTTGGAAACTTAATGACTATTATCAATTCATTGTAGTAGCCTTAAACATTGTATACTTCGTTTACTTTCTGTAGCGATGTGACCTTCAGTTTGACCTGCGCAAAGTAGAAAAGAACAGCACTAGGCCAGAAAAGGAAGGAGACAACTCTCGGCCAAACTCTTAACCGGTGAGGAGCGTATAATCCGTACAGTACTGCACGGAAGAATTCACCATTTTATCCACTACAATTGCATTGCTCAAATGTGCTGTTATTGGTACCATTTACTATTAAAAATATCAACGAGACGTTTATTTATATTTGAAGACATATTAAAGGCTGTAACGCTTGTTTTCGACTCGCACTACTATTCATGATTGAACAAAACTTTTGGCAGGTACTGTATGAAAAAGTATGTTTAATGAACAAGAGTCGAGAATATAATGAGCTTTTTTCTCCCTACCTACGATTTTTCCAGCGAGTATCCATGACATTGGAAGGGGCGCATCGCTAGAGAAAGTAAATGAAGTATAACAATAAGTGCAGTTTTAGTTCACCTTATGCGTATGCTAAGCCCTTTAGTGTGCCCTTAAAGCGAATTAAGTTGCATCTTCGATGCTAAATTTGAATTTTACTATGTTTATACTAAGAATTACCACATGTTTCTCGCGACTTCGGTATTTTAAAACAGAATCACACAGCATTAGATCGCTTGCGCGACTATCGCTTACATTACGATAAGGCGGAAGTACGAATTTCCTCCACCGTTCTCATATGTATAAAAGCCTTAATTACTTTTATGAATATGGAATAGAGATATCTTATAATTTTACTTGGAGACATTGGCACATCCACACTGTTGTTAATTTTATTAGTATAAAAATTATGCTAATACTTATGTGTATCTAACTAATGAAATTGTGTTTTTGAATAGAAAGCGGAATTGACAAACTCGGCAAACTTAAATATGAACTGCTGAAAATTGAGTGAACATTCTTGAAAACTTTTATGACAAGTATTCAGAGCGGCAATCAGAATATACAATGACCATCGAATAAACGTGATAACGTTTTAGTGATCGTAAACCAAGGCCTGCGTTCATCCCGTTTCTTCGTTATCACGACGCTTAACAATACAGCTTATTAAAGTCCGTGATTATCCGACAACGCATCGCACATTACTAGAACTATAATAAAGGTTTGCAGGTCCCGACTACAATTACATTACATTAACGTAACGAATGTAATCTAGACATGCCCGCCGCTTTATTGACCCCTAGCCAGGGTTGAAAATTAGACATAAAACAACTCTTAAATTTACGATACCCACACACAAACACACCATTCACACATACGAGGTCTCGTTCGAAAGTATATTCATTTGCGTTGGTGTCCTAAATACATGTCAAAAATCATCGACGATCACATAAAACTAATTCTTCGATTCCTCGGGAACAGTACTTTCTTTATGGATAAAAGGTACCCTGTGTCCTTTTTTGTACCCCTGACAAGGTGTGTACAATGTATCATGGTAGATTTTACCAGCGGATTAGCTCCATTGATGTCTAAAATACGCGTCAATAATCATCGACGACCACATAAAACTAATTCTTCTATCCCTGGGGAACAGTACTTTCTTTCTGGATAAAAGGTACCCTGTGTCCTTTTTTGTACCCCTGACAATGTGTGTACAATGTATCATGGTAGATTTTACCAGCGGATTAGCTCCATTGATGCCTAAAATACGTGTTAAAAATCATCGACGACCACATAAAACTAATTCTTCTATCCCTCGGGAACAGTACTTTCTTTCTGGATAAAAGGTACCCTGTGTCCTTTTCTGTACCCCTGACAATGTGTGTACAATGTATTATGGTAGATTTTACCAGCGGATTCGCTCCATTGATGTCTAAAATACGTGTTAAAAATCATCGACGACCACATAAAACTAACTCATCTAACCCTGGGGAACAGTACTTTCTTTCTGGATAAAAAGTACCCTGTGTCCTTTTTTGTACCCCTGAAAATGTGTGTACAATGTATCATGGCAGATTTTGCCTCCGGATTAGCTCCATTGATGTCTAAAATACGCGTCAATAATCATCGACGACCACATAAAATTAATTCTTTTATCCTTAAAGAACAGTATTCTTTTTTCTGGATAAAAGGTACCCTATGTCCTTGATTTTTAGTGATGATCGATTGATTAGTTAAGGTGTGAAATAGTGGCAAACAAATAAACATGCGCATTTTTAGTATTAGTTAGGATCGAAAATACGAACGGAAATAGTTGAGGAGATTTGTAAAATTTTTAAAAAAATGTACTTTTTAAGTAGTTTTCATTATTTTTGAGTCATCCCCCGTACATTCGTACACATAATACAATACACACGCCCTCTTAATTATAACATTCCGGGCACGTAAGCCTGATTTCTCGTACTAGTGTCTAGTAATTAATGTCAAATGCAAGGTGAGTTGTGGTCTACGTGCTGCTGAAATTGTTTGTCAAGCGTACTAAACTCCAGCCTTGTTACATGCCGGAAAGAGGTGATTGTAACGCGATACTCCCATAATAACCACCACCAAGAGCCCTCGACGCTAGTGCCGAAATACGTACGTAACCAATACTCCGATCCCCAACCCCTAGAATCGGCGCCTAATTAAGTATAGTTCGCGGATATCTAATTAGGACGAGTTTATGCCGATTTCGGCAGATGCGACTGAACTTTCAGTTTTAGCCCAAGCTACGTAGATACTTAGAGATAGATTGAACTAGACTATATCACCGTGAAAAACCAGAATCCTGAAATTCACTGGTTAATTAGATGTAATGTTCCCTTAATTCAGACTTCCAATCTACACTATAGTTTGTTAAATTGAAAATGCTGCCTACCTAATAAATCCAAAAGATGAAGTACTTCTTGATAGAAATTTCGTATATTCTATAGGGTTGTTCGGAAAGTCATTAAAAAACGAAATGACTTGGAAATGAAAGACAGTTTTCGTATAATAAACAAATACTTTATTAAATTATATATTGACCGTTCTGGTCCAACACCTTTTGCCATCTTTCTGGTAGTAGCATAATTCCACGCTCATAAAATTTTTGGTCTTTGCTGGCAAAAAACTGATCGAGGAAGTTTTTGACCTCCTCATTTGAGGTGAAGGTTTTACCGTCTAAAAAATTTTGGAGTGACCGGAACAAATAATAATCCGATGGTGCCAGGTCTGGAGAATATGGTGGGTGTAGCATTGTATCCCATTCAAGCTGTAAAAGCTTTTGGCGAGTGACCAAACTTGTGTGAGGTCTCGCGTTGTCTTGGTGAAACACTACACCTTTCCTGTTGATTAGTTCTGACCTTTTCTGTTGAAGTGCATCATTCAGTTTGTCCAGCTGATGACAGTAGACTTCCGAATTAATCGTTGTGTTATCCGGTAAAAGCTCAAAAAAAACGATTCCTTTAAAATCCCACCAAACAGACAGCATCACCTTTTTTTGGTGAATATCGGCTTTGGAAATGGTTTGAGCCGGTTCATCTTTTTTGCTCCATGACCTCTTGCGTTTGACGTTGTTGTATACAACCCATTTTTCGTCCCCAGTGATGATGCGCTTCAAAAACGGATCATTTTCGTGACGTTTGAGAAGCGAATCGCAGACGTCAATGCGGCGACACAGATTTCTCTCTGTGAGAACATGGGGAACCCATACATCGAGCTTCGAGGATAATCCCAGGCCTTTCAAGTGGTCATAAACTGTTGAATTTGATAAATTTAACCTCAATCCGATCTCACGTGTTGTTATTCGCCGGTTCACATCAACTAATGCCTTTATCGCGTCTTTATCAGCTTCAACCGGCCTTCCCGAACGTGGTGCATCTTCGACATCAAAATTGCCGGATCGAAATTTAGCGAACCAGTTCTGGCACTGGCGTACTGTCAACACACCTTCTCCATACACATCAGTCAATTTCTTTCTGGCTTGAACAGCATTTTTACCCTTTCTGTAGTAAAACAGTAAGATATGTCGAAAATGCTGCTTATCGCTCTCCATATTTAAAAGGGCACCAACCAAAAACTACTGCGTAGAATTAATTGGAATTTTTCACACACAAGCCTTGCTATATGAGCTCTCAAAGCATATAAAAATTATACGGCTTAAATGTGAAGTTGGGTGCAAAAGAATACAATTAAGTCCTCTGTAAATTATAACTCCTAAAACTCGTCTGAATCATATTTTTTATGGGGTCAATCTGTTTTGTTAACCCCACTGACAATGGTGTTCCACGCTTCCGGAAAATTACGTAGGTAGTATCAGTACTGAATCGAGTATATTTTTATTAAAGCTTCAAAACGTCCTTGTAGTGAAAAATACAAATCATTAGTCATTTCGTTCGAAGCGCCCATTAATGGTGCAATTTATTTGAAAAATTGCTTCATAAACCGGACCTTTATTATTCTTTCGGTTGCTTTACTTCGTATTAGAAAGAAACAAAATCAACGCCCGAGGTAAACTTTTCTTTTTATTAATTTCTTATTCATAAATTAGATTCACTCATTAATGACCCGTTCTTAATATAAATCAATGCGCCTACTACACCGTTCACAGAAAGAATTACTAGCGCGATCATGTGGCATTCAACGTTCTGCGCGGTATAGATTGACTAATGAATTGTAATTTTCCGTGAGATTTAGATCGTTTATTATCGAAATAAACGATGAGAGATTGAAATGAAACGATGATTTGCCCTATAAGTAAAACCGAATACATTCAATTACAACCACTGTAGTAACAAATACATTTATTTTACGTCTATGNAAGAAACAAAATCAACGCCCGAGGTAAACTTTTCTTTTTATTAATTTCTTATTCATAAATTAGATTCACTCATTAATGACCCGTTCTTAATATAAATCAATGCGCCTACTACACCGTTCACAGAAAGAATTACTAGCGGGATCATGTGGCATTCAACGTTCTGCGCGGTATAGATTGACTAATGAATTGTAATTTTCCGTGAGATTTAGATCGTTTATTATCGAAATAAACGATGAGAGATTGAAATGAAACGATGATTTGCCCTATAAGTAAAACTGTATACATTCAATTACAACCACTGTAGTAACAAATACATTTATTTTACGTCTATGCGACATACAGGGTGTAACAGAAATAAGTGCGGAATTTGCAGGAGGTGATAGGGTACTATAAAACAAGAACACTAAGTATAAGTATATTCGTATATCCGAAAGTTCACCGTTTTCCGAAAGTACAGATAAATTCAATTCCGGTCCTGGCAGATAAATACGATCCGCAACGCCGCACTCAATTAGCTGACAAGTGCCAGGATCAGTGCAGTGTTTATTTTGTATTTTTTTCTCGTGTATTGTTTATTTGTTGCATTATTAGGTTAAGTGTGATTCAGGGTGTTTATGTTAATAGCCTTTTTTTTACGAAGTAAGTTTGCTTCATGCGGGGCAGAATTTGGAATTTTCAGTATTGGGATCCGTCAAATGGGAGGAGCCTAAAAACATATGGCGCCGATTAGGGAAAATTTATCGTAGTTCCTATAGTGTACCGTGCAATTTCCAAGTTTTTAAATTACGATAAAATGATAAGTATTGACACAACATGTGATTGGGCTGACACAAAGCCTCGGAAAGGAAATTTCGTTGAAGGTGAGCGTGTTTTTAATGCCAATCACATTATAAAATTCGGAAATAACAAATTCCGTCAAGTTTACTGCCTACTTTTTACAAACTTCGGATTTAAAAAGCGATTCATGTTATATAATTGATGAGGTGATTCTGGGTGATTTAAGCATTATCATATCAATGACTTGCACGTGCAAAGCCGATTTAAGAGAACGTTGCAAACACATTATTGCAACTTTGTCGTATTGCAGCAGGTAGGTTCTTAACCTCAAAATACTTATATCGTATCATTAGAATTGTGTTAAATCAATTACACAGGAATAAATAATTTCTCACTTTATAATTTTAGTATGATTCTAGTTTTAAATATTAAGGTTATGGCTGATGGTAAATACTTGCTGAAATATAATCATGTGCATTAAAATGACGTGAACAAATTTTTATTCCGGAATTCACTTCTTTGATACCTACTGCTTTCATCCAAGCTTCTATTAGTTTACTTTTTTCTCTAATTTTCCGAATATATTTTTTACATATATAAAACGGTTAGTTTTTATTGGAAAGTAGTTAATGTAGGTGAAGAGTGAAGATCTATGTCTGAAGTGCTATTGCAGCTTTTCACTGAACATATTAACTTTTTATTTGATTTAACTTTAGAAGAAAACTTTGTCGACTCCATCATCAAAAAAATTTTTACTTTTTTAACGTGTTTTGTTATTTTAATAAACAATTTTACAATTAGCGTGCACAGTTCCTATGTAAATTTTTCCCTCATTTGAGTTAAAAATTTTGCCACCAGATGGTGTATGCCCATTTGACGGATCCCAATAATCACTACTGCTGTGAAACAAATTCGCAAAATTGTTTATGTTTGTTTAGACGTTTGATGATCGGCAATGTTTACATTTTCCGTCGATGTAGCTTCTATGAGTTTTTATTGCAATACACTTTCGGAGACACCTATATACGTTGTCAATTCACGCGCAGGCCCGGCTTCAGATTATAAATTATTGTGATTGTGTAAAAATTTCTTTTGCCCTTAACCACGCTGCCGAACTCACCATGCGATTGCTTATTGCGTATAATTTCCACCCTCCACTTTACATAGTTTTGAAAACCGCTGAAACATCCCCTTCACCTATATTAGCTTGCACTTGTTCATAATTTTCTCGCACAGGTACAGAAAACATTTATCAAGAAAATCAATTTTAACTTGGACACTTAAAATTACAATTCCGGCTAGAATTTAGACTTTGCGTTCGCCCTCTTCTATTTCTTCGCTTAGAAAAGCTATTTTAATGGCGGGTGCATTTATAAATGAGCTGTTAGTTTGAACTTACGACCTATTAAGTCCGAACTTGATACGATCACTATTTCCGATCGTAATCTATAAAAAGGAAATAAGTGCCTGGCCCGCAGCTTTGTGCGAACTTTATTGGAAGACATCCATAAAACGTAACTCTTTAAAACTGGTTTTAAATCAAACGGGCGCGCGCTTTTTGCTAGTCTCTACTAACTGGCGCTAAATCAAGTCGTCTAAGCATTTGACTGAGGCGTTTATGAAAATCCTTCTATCAGGATCGTTCTAGTGTAATTAGCCGTTTCATGATAAACAGACAAACGTATGCCGATACGTTGAATAATAGCACCGAATTTCTGTTTACTCGATGACATCTTTTATAAAAGCTGCTTGGGCCGTACCAAGAGTACATACTCAAAATATGCCGATACATTAAGGGGTTTCAGTACTACACGCGCCGTAGAGTAAAAAGATGCTTATCGGTTCTAGATATCATGAGTTTAATGTTTAGAACAGAGTTTAGAAATTTTGTTGTAAGATAGATAAAGCTTTGTTCTAAAGCCTGTCGGAGGCCATTTTTTATGTTTTTAATCTCTATTGAAAATACGTATCCTACAAGAAATATTAACTTTA
Source organism: Agrilus planipennis (assembly GCF_000699045.2). Lineage (NCBI taxonomy): Eukaryota > Metazoa > Arthropoda > Insecta > Coleoptera > Buprestidae > Agrilus > Agrilus planipennis. The sequence continues at coordinate 804,667 of NW_020439074.1, forward strand.
AGCCCTTGTAAAAGCTTTTAATGACCATATTATTGGAAACCAAAAACGTTACCAGTTAGTCTGAACCTTTATCTATTACCATACAAAAAATCACATATTTATCTCGCAGCGTTAAATCACAATGTTGGGAATAGGAATCCATGTTTTCGGAAAAATTCACACTAGGCTCTAGCGTTCTATTGCTGTCAATCCCCTTAATAAACGACATCGAATCCTTTTCTGTCTATCGATTGCATCCACGAATAATGTAATTTTTAGCCGCTAATACAGGAACTGGATTACAATTTTTTCACCCGCGAATAAGGAAACCGTGAATAAGAAACTTTTACTGTAGTTCACTTTCTGTCGTGGAGGGCTGGTTAGAGACATATTAGAGACAGAAACAGAAGCTAAAAAGGGAAATGCGAAAACTATGTCAGTGAAGGTGCGTATTGAACTAGTCTTACAATTAACGACCCTAAGATGATGATAATAATGAAGTAGATCATTTCAATAACGATAACAGTAAGAATATGAATTAGAAACGAAAAAGAACCTATTATTTTCATGGGTTCGATCGTATGACGACAGAGTTGTTATCATTAATAAAAAATAGCTATTAGAAACAGAACATCATCTCCGTAAGGCATCAGTTTAAACCGACCTGCACACACATAAAATTGTCGGTGTGTATAGCGATATCAAGCACGTATATACGGACGTTCTTCCTTTCAAAATTGCTTCTAAATTTTCATCAACGTAAAAAGGAAATAAGGGAGCAATGTACGTAATAACACTCTGCTACCAACGAACCGCCCAACGGTTGGAAGCCTTTTAAGACAGGTTTTCCCACTCGTGAAGAACGGATAGAATATTTTCCAATAAAGTTTAACTAAGGAGACCGTTTATATATGTGTGTACGTTGCCTACCCACACCAAACATGTGTACCCTACGTATCCCTTATTATGCCATAAACTTCACCTAAATAAAATAAATGTAAGTATACGGTACACCAGAAGAGGTGCACTGAGATAGAGATTGTGCTCAAAAATCCTCTTATCCAGGACATGGGCGATTTCAACACTTTATCCTGTTTGTAAAGTAAAGTGTAAGTGACCGTTTACATACCTTCCAACCAATCGCGTATGTATTAGGTACATATAACAAGATTATCATAAAAAGAGGATTGGATGTCACAAGTATCGACGCATGATAGTGGCGAAAAGATGAAGAAAAATTGTGTAGAACTTCATAAGCTCAAAATAATATTTGAATTCGGTGAATTCGATGTGAAATTTAATAGACAGTAAATCATCATCATCATCATCATAAGGTCATCAGACCTAAGACACGTACCTCCAATCTTTCCTATTCTGAGCTATACTTCGCATTTCCCTAAAACTAGAACAGCCCACATCCTTAACTATTTGCGAACAGTAATCTAATCTAGGTCTACCTCTACCCCTCCTAACTCCTGTTTCTGCCTCTAATATGTCTCTGACTAGACCTTCATGCCTGAGAAGGTGTCCTACCAACCTATCTCGCCTATTTTTTATTGACTTCCATAGAGTCCTCTGTTCTCCTATTCTTTCCAATACCTCTTCATTTCTAACCTTTTCTACCCACGATATCCTCATCATCCGCCTATAACACCACATTTCGAACGCTTCTAACCTTTTCTTTTCCGCCGCTCCCACTGTCCATGTTTCGCACCCGTACAACGCCGTGCTCCAAACATACACCTTTAACAACCTTTTTCGAATTTCTAAATTAACCGTTCGCGAGCATAGAAGTGACTTCTTTTTATTAAAGGCGACACGACCCTGCGCTATCCTCTGCTTTATATCCCTACTACTCCTTCCATCCTCACTTATCTGACTTCCTAGGTATCTAAAATCAGCCACTTCTTCTAATTTTTCGTCTCCTATCTTTATATTCGCTCTTTCCCTACTTTTTCTTCCCTTGCATATCAGTATTTTAGTTTTACTTTTATTTATTTTCATACAGTACTGATCTGTCAGTACCGCTTCCATTTTATTTAAAGCTATCTCTAGGTCCTCCTTGGTAGATGCTAATACTGCTATATCATCTGCAAATCTAAGCATACTAATCTTAAATAAAATAAATTATCAAAAAATGACAAACAAGTATAAAACAAAAAAGCACATAGAATGTAACAAATGATGACGCCCAGACAACCACTTGGGTGATCTGTATCTCATCGATCGGCCATTAACCACACACATGCATGCCTATTTGCAATCCTTTTTTCCACTTTTTCTTTTCTATCTCGCCCTTCCCTTCGTCTATATCTCTCCCAAAACATTTATAGCTACAAACCGGTCGACTCACGATCGGTATGAAATGAAGCATACTGTGAGGATTAGGGTAGCGTTGTCGTGTCCTTTGCAACTAAGCGTAAAGGTCAATTCAATTCACTATATTAGTGACTGTACTCTAAACATCTATTAGAAAAAATGGCTGATTTTCAGTATCTAGGAAGCCATATAAGTCAGGAGAAAAGGAGTAGTAGGGATATAAAGAACAGGATAGGACAAGATCGAGGTATCACCTAAACGTTTGAGTGGAGATTGACTTCGCATCCTCTTTCGTTCAGATATGTATAGGGTTGTTCGGAAAGTCATTTCGTTTTTTTTTGTGGAAATGAAAGACAGTTTTCGACAAATACTTTATTAAATTATATATTGACCGTTCTGGTCCAACACCTTTTGCCATCTTTCTGGTAGTACCATAATTCCACGCTCGCTGCCGAACTCACCATGCGATTGCTTATTGCGTTCGAGGAGGTTTTTGACCTCCTCATTTGAGGTGAAGGTTTTACCGTCTAAAAAATTTTGGAGTGACCGGAACAAATAATAATCCGATGGTGCCAGGTCTGGAGAATATGGTGGGTGTAGCATTGTATCCCATTCAAGCTGTAAAAGCTTTTGGCGAGTGACCAAACTTGTGTGAGGTCTCGCGTTGTCTTGGTGAAACACTACACCTTTCCTGTTGATTAGTTCTGACCTTTTCTGTTGAAGTGCATCATTCAGTTTGTCCAGCTGATGACAGTAGACTTCCGAATTAATCGTTGTGTTATCCGGTAAAAGCTCAAAAAAAACGATTCCTTTAAAATCCCACCAAACAGACAGCATCACCTTTTTTTGGTGAATATCGGCTTTGGAAATGGTTTGAGCCGGTTCATCTTTTTTGCTCCATGACCTCTTGCGTTTGACGTTGTTGTATACAACCCATTTTTCGTCCCCAGTGATGATGCGCTTCAAAAACGGATCATTTTCGTGACGTTTGAGAAGCGAATCGCAGACGTCAATGCGGCGACACAGATTTCTCTCTGTGAGAACATGGGGAACCCATACATCGAGCTTCGAGGATAATCCCAGGCCTTTCAAGTGGTCATAAACTGTTGAATTTGATAAATTTAACCTCAATCCGATCTCACGTGTTGTTATTCGCCGGTTCACATCAACTAATGCCTTTATCGCGTCTTTATCAGCTTCAACCGGCCTTCCCGAACGTGGTGCATCTTCGACATCAAAATTGCCGGATCGAAATTTAGCGAACCAGTTCTGGCACTGGCGTACTGTCAACACACCTTCTCCATACACATCAGTCAATTTCTTTCTGGCTTGAACAGCATTTTTACCCTTTCTGTAGTAAAACAGTAAGATATGTCGAAAATGCTGCTTATCGCTCTCCATATTTAAAAGGGCACCAACCAAAAACTACTGCGTAGAATTAATTGGAATTTTTCACACACAAGCCTTGCTCTATGAGCTCTCAAAGCATATAAAAATTATACGGCTTAAATGTGAAGTTGGGTGCAAAAAAATACAATTAAGTCGGGAAAAAACAAAATTACTTTCCGAACAACCCTATACGTAGGCACTTCTAAATTCTTGTTGCAGTAAGTCAGTATCTACGTATGTAATACAAAAAGCTAGACGTGGTTCATGAACAATAAAACACAGTACCTTTAAGGAAGAGTTGAGGGTTGAAGGATACTTAGATGCTCATAGTTAGATACGTCGACCTTACGAAGGGAATTTCTCAAGCGAAGACTAATCTAAGACGTAATTAGTGACTTTTAATTAGTGAATTAAACTAGTTCCGAGTTATATTATGTATACCATCTTGTTGTGCTTAAATAATAAATGGCGATGTTGGTAGCGGAATGCGCTAAGAGTGGAGAACTAATCAAAGATAACGAGCTACCTTACATCTTCTTGCGTCACTAATTTCAATTTTATTAACGAAGTTAATAAACATGTAATAAGCAAGTATGTAACATTATCCCGACATATGTGCGAAGGTAGACGCAGATTATTCATTTAGCAAGATGAATATTTATTTAGTAGTTGTGACTGCTATACTACCAACTAGATTACATTTCTATTTCATAAGTTTATAACCACTCTAACCATACAATCGCCGTACGTATACATACAACCAAACATATGAAATACTATTAATTTTACTAGTTCTTCCCCCAGTCAGAAAGTGCGAGCTCGAAACCATTGCTTCGAGTGGTCGAAATTCACTCTCTTTGTATTAAAAATTGTTTATAAAAATTAAATTTAAAAGAATTGTTTGTAAATAGGTATGCAACACATCGTACACTTCAGCATAAGAAATTGCTGATACTAATTTTCATTTACGTAATGCTACTTTGCCCCGTGCTGACAGCACTCATATTTTCTTTTATATAATAGGGTCAATTGAAAAGTCCCCGGCCTGACACATAGATGGCGGCACCAGAACTAAATCCATATGATTTTCAGTTAGTCCTAACCTTCAAAAGACGCGTCTATAAATTTGACGGCTGTCGGATCATTAGTTTGTGAATTATAGCATTTTTAGTGAAGCAACTTTTGTTATTGTGAAAAAAATGGATAAAAAGGAATTTCGCGTGTTGATAAAATATTGCTTTTTGAAGGGAAAAAATACAGTTGAAGCAAAAACTTGGCTTGATAACGAATTTCCGGACAGTGCCCCAGGAAAATCAACCATCAAGGATTGGTATGCTAAGTTTAGACGTGGTGAAATAAGCACCGAAGACGGTGAACGCAGTGGACGCCCAAAAGAGGCTGTTACGGACGAAAACATTAAAAAAATCCACAAAATGATTTTGAATGACCGTAAATTGAAATTGAATGAAATAGCAGACACTCTACAGATATCAACAGAACGTATACATCACATCATTCACGAATATTTGGGTATGAGAAAGCTCTGTGCAAAGTGGGTGCCGCGCGAGCTCACTTTTGACCAAAAACAACGACGAGTTGATGATTCAGAGCAGTGTTTGAAGATGATCACGCGTAATAAACCCGAGTTTTTGCGTCGATATGTGACAATGGATGAAACATGGCTCCATCATTTCACTCCGAAGTCCAATCGACAGTCATCGGAGTGGACTGCACACGATGAACCCGCTCCAAAGCGTGCAAAAACGCAACAGTCGGCTGGCAAGGTTATGGCGTCTGTATTTTGGGATGCGCGTGGAATAATTTTCATTGACTACCTTGAAAAAGGAAGGACCATCAACAACGACTATTACATAGCGTTATTGGACCGTTTGAAGGACGAAATAGCCGAGAAACGACCGCATTTGCAGAAAAAGAAAGTCCTGCTTCACCAAGACAATGCACCGTCTCACAAGTCAGTGAAAACGATGGCAAAAATTCATGAATTGGGCTTCGAATTGCTTCCGCATCCACCGTATTCTCCAGATCTGGCCCCAGCGACTACTTCCTGTTCTCAGATCTCAAAAGAATGCTCGTTGGGAAAAAATTTTCGTCGAATGAAGAGGTGATCGCCGAAACTGAGGCCTATTTTGAAGCAAAGGACAAATCGTACTACAACAATGGTATCGAAAAGTTGGAGGATCACTATAATAAGTGTATCACCCTTGAAGGGAATTATGTTGAATAGAAAAAACGAATTTTGCAAAAAAAATGTGTTTTACTATTTTAGTCCGTGGACTTTTCAATTGACCTGTTATAATATTCTAACTTGAAGGAAAGATATTGGACTTAAAATCGTTGTTACAAATTTGCTTTGTTTGTAATTAACAAAAAGTAAATTTGACTTGTCACTCACGTTTAAGCTATGCAATGTAGCGTATGTTGGTAACCTAAACAGTGTCTCCACGTTCCGCGCCAAGCAATCTAAATAAACACTAATATTTGACGGAGCTTCGCAAACATACTGTTTGCACCTTTTGTTGCCAAAGTATGTAAACTTAAACTGCTGACTTCTCAGACGTTCTCGAGTCTCTAGTGTAGAATAAATACATCGTCTTGTTGATGCAGTAAGAGCATTCCGTTCTAGAATCGTGGAAATTGAAATTTATTAGGTGGAAAGTACATAACTATGGCGTGATTTCATTATTGTTGTTTCCCTCGACTTTTTTCTGTCTTATTGTTCTTTCCTTGCTCGCACCGTGCCAATGAAATATTGCTTGGAAATTTGTTCGAATGTCCGCATCAATTTTACTTGTGGTAAAGTTAAAATGTTGAAGTTTGCTTTTGAAAGTGTTTACGATGAACCGGAAAAGAAGAACTCTTTATTTCCTATATTTCAATAGACTTCATTAATTGTGGAAATTATGCCATGCTTGTCAACTAGTACTAATTACATTAATTATAGGGACTAGAAAAACACCTGGTTTGCTTGTTTGAATTCAGAAACCAAACGTTCGTACTAATCACGCTATTATGACCTTATACTATGGTTCCCTGTTAAAATTTTAGTTTATTTGCCCCAAAAAACGTATACTATCTCCTCACGCTGATGCAAGGAAAAGCTTTATTAAACCAATAATTTTTGACATGAAGTACGCTTTTAAAGAAGGTAGACGTTAATGTAAATATGTTAAGTTATAAATTAGAAGTTTCAGCTTATAGCAAGAAGCTCTCGTAACACTCTTTCTCACTAATTCCAGTTGAAAAGAACTTGTAATTAAATAGATGAAAGACCTATAGGTACAAAGCAAGAAGTTGCAGGTTAAACTTTTGTGTTAAATAAGTTAAAGGCACGCCTATCCAATATGCTCTTATCCTAGACTGCCTCTAGGTATTACTCGATGCAGACGCTTCCATTACTTAGTTGCGCAACCCTGAATTTATTGTTGTTTGTGATTTATGTGTCAAGAGTCTGCAATGCGTTAATTGCGCATTCTATCTTTCCACCTCGCCGACTTAAATATTGTATAAAATTTAATTTGAACGAACGGATGTATCAACAACAGGATGAAGTTTTTTAATTAAAATATATATATTCATGGCATTGGAGCAATTAAAGCATCTTTTGTATAGAATGCAAGATAAGATAGTTTCGTAATTGTCCACGGTTTATGTTAGCGCATATTTTTGTAATATTAGAAGTTTACAAAAATGATTTAATTTATATGTAATTGATACAAATTGGAGTCGAAAAGCTGGATGGTGGCAGTCATTTGTGATCCCAGCAAACGTATTTTTTACCTGGGCTATGAAAAGAACGGGAAATTTGATATACTTCAACCCTGTCCGCTAACTCCCGCGGCCACCCTTTGCGAATTCAATTAAGGTGTGCAAACATTTCGGCAAATTTTTAAATACTATCTCGATTACATAATTTAATAAAAATTGGGTCACTTCGACCCTCTGTATCTATCCCTTGTTTCTAGTGGGCTGTGTGGCTGTTCAGAAACATAACCTCCTCCATTTTCCAAACTAGTTACCGTAAAATACTCCTGATGACGTTGGATATTGTGCCCAGCTATCCGACTGATATATCAGAGAGTTTTAATTTAGAAACTTCATGCTGCATATCTCCCATGTCATTAAAATTCGCCTCGAACTGAATGAAAGTAGACCGGTCCGGTGCATGTGATAAAAGGCTTATGTCGCATCCTAAATAAAAAGGTATACATTGCCCTTTGATGACTATTATCAGTCCTATGTATCTAGTCTTATCTATCTCCCATTTTCGTCGTCAAAATCGTAAATGTTTCGTTCAAAGCAAGCAGAGAGCCACTCGAATAAAGTTGATGAAAACTCGAGGCGACCTTTATGCGAAGGAACTGCACTCCAGTCTGGACCAAGTGCACTATAATCCCATTTACCCATGACACTACGTCAAGAGAGCGTTTTTATTACACGGTGTCGGCGAAGCTGAGAGATTTCAGATAAAATTTCTAGTTTAAGGGAAACGAAGGCTTAAAGTGGTGTCCACAGTTGAGTGCCTGTAGTAGAAAGCGAAAGATTCCATGGAAACCTTCTCGTTTACTTTTTACCTCTGGAATCGGAAAGATCTCCGCAATCTAAACTGCTCAAGAAATTCTATGTACACTCTCAGCCAGATTCCTTTCTACCCTATTGTCATGGCGAACAATTTTTCATTACATAACTAAAACGATAACGTTACAAACACAGGAAAATTATTGGTCCCTTGTCTCAAAATAAGCCTAGGTATGACTTCTGTATGCAATAAGAGACAAATGCTACGTCGACATTCACTACAGGGGATTAATTAAAATTATTCAGTTAACGCTAGATTTTGCGTTCAGTTACATACATTAATTTTTAAACAAACTGCTGTTACATGCAAATGTTGAAGATATACCGTGAATAGAGAACGTTAGAAATGGGCAAGTATTAGAAAGAGTAGGAGAATAGGTGGTGTTACGAAAATAATAAGAAATAAGTGAGATACGTTGGTAGGACATCTTCTCCGGCATGAAAATCTATGTTAGAGATATATTAAAAACACAAACAGGAGTTAAGAGAAGTAGAGATAGACCTGAATTTGATTACTGTTCGCAAATAATCAACGATGTAGTATGTTCTAGTTGTAAGGAAATGTGAAGATTGCGCTCAGAATAGGAAAGAATGTGGAGGTGCGTGTCCAACCAGTCTTAGGACTGATGATGATGTATTTATACCTATAGTAAAAACAAACAGACAGACAGACACACGAGTAACCCTATAAGGGTTCCGTTTTTCTTTCAGACGCACCCGAGAACCAACTTAACATTGTAGTTGAGAAAATCATGTTCTCCCAATATAATTTTGTTGAAAGATTTACCACATAATGTTTATACCATAAACTTCTTCATAGATTAATTTTCCTGTAATCTATAAGTAAAGAACTATTTTCTGTAATTTTTTCACAATTTTAGGTTCAGTAGTTCCGAAGATAAGGAGGATATAGTCTGTTTGTTTTAAAATTAATAAAAAACATATTTGAATCCCTTACAACAAGGCTTTTCAATTGATATACAGNTTAATAAAAAATATATTTGAATCCCTTACAACAAGGCTTTTCAATTGATATACAGTTTGCAAAATCTTTTTTTTTTTTAATTCTACTCATTCGCCTCCCAAAAATGACCCCATGTTCAAAATTTATTTATTTAAGTACGTTATGTGTCATAGTGTACTAACTTAATCGATCCGGTAGATTCCGAGCAAACTGACAATGACAGACGGACAGACAAACACACGGGTGATCTTATAAGGATTCTATTTTTCATTCGAACGTACTGAACCCTAAAAAGGGAACAACAAAATCATGAATCGATTTATCTGGAATAAAACATGTAAGCATTCCGAAATTTTCGTAAAATCCTCAAGAAGGTTTCAAGTTATTAGTGGTCGACTCTTATGTTTTGCCATTTTAAAATTTAATTTCCACTGCGGATTCCCCCGCTTTCTCATTATTCATTTATAAGCACCTGTCCCAGTCTATCGTTCAAGCACACAACAAGAGTTACCTTGGAATTTTAAATTATCGCGAAATCATGTAACATGTACATTAAGCCTTTAAATATAACTCCTTGTAATATAATTACATTTTTAGAAACTGTAATCGTTAAGAGAATGAGAATTATTTGAATTAATGACGTTGTTGTATGCCCATCATTAGCTATCATTCGTCCTTGTTTGAATGGAATTGATCCACTTTTCCAACGCTCTTGGGTGAATGTGTACATGTCTCATCAACATCATTCACTCTTTCCTATCCTGAGCTAATCTTCGTATTTCACCAACTTGAACAACCCACATCCTTAACTATTTAGGTCTACCTCTACTCTTCTTAACTCCTGTTTCTGTCTCTAATATGCCTTTGACTAAACCTTCATGAGAAGGTGTCCTATTAACTGTTGTCCTATTCTTTCTAATACCTCTTCATGTCTAACCTTCTCTGTCCACGGTATCCCTCATCATTCGCTTGTAACACCACATTTCGAACGCTTCTATCCTTTTCTTTTCCGTTGCACCCACCGTCCATGTTTCGCACCCGTACAACGTCCCGCTCCAAACATACACCTTTAACAATCTTTTTCGAATTTCTAAATTAACCGTTCGCAAGCATACTTCTTTTTATTGAAGGTAACTCGACCCTGCGATATCATCTGCTTTTTATCCCTACTACTCCTTCCGTCCTGACTTATCTGACTTCCTAGATACCTAAAATGTCTCATCATCAGAAGGTCATCAGTCCTAAGTCTGCTTGGACATACAGGCAGAAACAGGAGTTGAGAGGGCTAGATATAGACCGAAAAGGTCTATCGGAAATATATATCAAAATAGAAGCTTTTCCTATTTTTTGGTTAATTACCAAAAGTGAGTGGAGGTTTTCACGTTTATCATCTTAAGTATTCGGTTTTGGGCTTTCTGGCCATTCTCTTAGGAAATTTCTTCTCAAAATCTCGCCTAAAAGTTTCGGTCGAAATTGTCTCGAATAGGTTGATAAGACTCTCAAGGCCCACTCGTTTCCCTTGAAGATGCCTGCCGAAATTATAAACGAAACGTTGCCAAAGAATTTTCAAAAGAGAAAGTCCGAAACATAACACCACAGGTGTTACTGTATTATAATTGTTACTTTCATAAATAGACGTACTCAACAATTTTTTATTGATACTATCACTTTCGCCGCAACTCTATCAATATCTCGTTTTGTGTGAGAGAAAATAGTCACGTTATGGCATGCCTCTTATTTTGTCACAACGATTCAGTTTTATTCACATTTTCAGATTAAAGCAAGATTTTTTTTTTCAAAAGATTACAAACAGCACAAAAACGTTTGCTCTGTCAAAAACACGCATACCCGGTTTTCTTTCTAAAGCTTTCACAAACAGACTCAGGTAAATCGCTCGTACGCATGAGATAGCCAGCGATATAATGGACGTACATAAAAAGAAACACGTGTTTTAATTATTATAATAAGCTTAAACGGAAATGTATGAATCCGATTCTTCCATTAAAAATGCAAATAAAAAAAATGAGACCCGCTTGCCGGAGCATTGTGTAAAAGACTGGAAATTTATGTATAGGCTTTTTTACGCTCACTAATCTCGGCTGCCGCGGAATGCTGCTGTAGTAACGAAGAAGGGAATTTCACAAATTAAAAGTGCTCAAGATCATTTCAAGCATGAAACGGAGGTTTTAAAAATAAGTCTCAAAAATTTGTATTATCCTAGCCCCTAGCAACTAATGGCTACAGCCAAAATTGTACTCTATACTATTTTTAATCATATAGGAAACTATAAGAGATTCACCCCCTATTACCACACACACTTTTTCGAAGATCATCCACTTCAATTGTATGCATTATCTCATATGTAAATAGTGCTGAATATCAAAAGATGTAAAATACGTTTCGTTTTTTTTAATTGCGTTTCTGATAATTAGGGGTCTCTTAATTGTTTAATTACCTTTTCCTTTTGTTTGATAGTCAGCCAATGGCTTCTCTTTCTGGTAGCATTATAATTATACTTCTTGAAGGCAGCTGACCCGATTCTGTCTAATTACACAATTAATATTATATCGATTGCTGCCATTTCTTACTTTAACTCCTCTTCTATCTGTATAAACCTAGTTTAACTACTAAAACTGGTTTAAATGAAATACGTTAGTTTTAACTAAGACTATCAGACCAGGTAAAACTAGAAGTGACTAAAAAGGACTAGTTTTTCTAGACAAATCACGTTTTAACTAAATCCGGATCAGTAGTAACCTATAGGTACTCTGAAAATAAAAATTTTTAAAAAGGAAATAACAATTTTATGCCATTATGATGAGGATAAAAAAATAATGTAAATGAAACATATTTAGTTGATATTACAAATTTAATTGTAATAATTAAGGAACTTGAAATAATTTTTAAAGAAGCATGTCAAAATTGAGATTATTACAAGTTACCTAATAAATTCTACTATTTCTACAGCAAATTCAGTCATTTACAATCGCAAATTGTAATTTTTGCGTTATCATAAAAATTAATTTTCTCCGTGTATGTATGTAAATCCGTAGTATAGAAATAATTTCCATGCCCCGTTTCCGCTTTTGTTAGGAACATTTTTTTAATCACAATAAATTTTTTACGGTGAAGAAAAACTACGGCTGTAAAACTCCCCTTTCGTCTTATTTATGGTCTCGTCTCACAATTTTATAAAGAACCAATTACATTGCTTGTCACAAAAAACGTATTCTCATTCAACTCTACCGTTTATTTATTGCGGTACCTTTAATACCATTTTATTATACACACACCATTAGGGGCACAAATGGCCAATATAAGGAGAAAAGGAAGTTGAAAATACATTTTTTACAAGGGCGAGTTTACATCTACCCTCTTCTTTGTAAAGCATTCATAAATTTCTGGCTTTTACCTCTGCCTTTTTATCAGCTAATACTCAAAGAGGTAATAAATGTACTTTGAAACATTTATTTCGGCGTAAACTAACAGTAACAATAACAATCCTATTTTTGATACTTATTTTTATTCAGTTTTGTTTCTGTGTTATCAAAATTTTTTAATAATTCAATCAATGAGATATTTAACTTCAGTATTCAGAAGTTGGCCCATTTCGAACAACACATTTGTATTAGAGTGATTTTTCTTCTTTTCATTCTTTCTTTGAAATTTACTTTGTATTTCTTTAGCAAAAAAAAAGTCTACCACACCTATTCATATTCTGCGAGACAGAAATAATACAGAGTCTACAATGCGTCGAAGCATTTCAAATGTGATTTAAATAAACGGCGAAAATCTAATAAAAATATTCCGGGCACGTTCGAGTCCATCATTTCATGTAGAAAAATGTGGCGAATGTAAATACGTGAAAAGTCCGCGAGTGGCTACATATTTTCCCCCATCTTTTCATCTCAGACACTTTTGAAAAACGAATCGAACCTCATCCAGACCAATTTAACGAAATTAAATGATGTCAACTCGACTCCATGTACTTACATTATTTTTAGGACTCTTGTCAAAGTAAAACAAAAATACTGGTACGCAAGGGAAGAAAAAGTAGGGAAAGAGCGAATATAATCGGATAAGTCAGGGCGGAAGTGTAGTGTAGGGATATAAAGCGAAGGGTCGTGTCGCCTTCAATAAAAAGAAGTCACTTCTATGCTCACGAACGGTTAATTTATAAATTCGAAAAAGGTTGTTAAAGGTGTATGTTTGGAGCGCGGCGTTGTACGGGTGCGAAATACGGACAGTAGGGGTGGCGGAAAAGAAAAAATTAGAAGCGTTCGAAATGTGCTGTTATAGGCGAATGATGAGGATACCGTGGATAGAGAAGGTTAGAAATGAAGAGCCATTAAAAAGAATAGGAAAACAGAGGACCGAAGTCAATAAGAATTACAAACAATTGTACAAAGTCCTTAAAAAAAGTAAAAATATCGAAAAAAAAATAATTCGTCTCTATTTCAATCATGCATTATCCACACATAAGAAAAAATAACATAACACTTCCCCAGAGGGCATTCTTGTAAATTTATTCTTTTTTCAAACAATGGTACAGTTTCTTTTTTTTATATTTAGTGTTAAAATCTACTAAATTAAACTGAAAATTTCAAATACAGAAAATTTTTTGTTCCGAGAGATGAATATATTGAAGTTGCTTCAAATAGTTTAACCCATAAATGGGAAGTAATAATTGTTTTTAGTCGTACGTATAAGCTTCAGAAAATATTTGAGTGTGCATTTGCAGAATTAATAACGAGCCGCCCCTGTTACAGTACACCGCAATATCGTTTCACTACACATTAGGTGATGGTTTAACCAAGAATATTTCGATAACAAATACGTTTCAATTCCTTGAAACTTGTATGTGTTCTCGTCAATAATGTATCATCAAGAGCAAACCAACAATTAAACATAAACAACAATTCCTACTACTAATTCAAACAGAAATTAACTTTCTCCTCATTGGCGTTATTGATTATTCAGAAACTTCATTTCAAAAAGAAAGACAGGTAACATGAAAATTATACAAACTAAAGTGAAAAGTTTTCTTATTGGAATAAAAGTGAACGGTCTTCTAAAGTTGCTGTTCTCCATGTTCAGTACCGAACGAAACTTTGAAAAGCTGGTTTCTAATAATCCTACACTTATACAGAGCAAACCCTTAGTAGATAAAATATAAAAAATTCGGAGATAGAAACAAAAGAAAAAGATATTAGAAACAACACCGGCTGGCCTTTCTGTGCNGTGACAACATATACTCTTCTAGTACCTTTGTTTTGCCAAAACCTTTTCTTGATGATATAAACTCAACTAGCACCTTTTCGTCGATGTTCTAAATTCTTTTGGGTCTATTAATAGTGTTTGATGTTTTTATTCTAGCCACATACTTCGCAGAATGATAGTTTCCAATGAATTTATTAAGCTTGGGCTCTCGTAGGGTTTAAGTTTTGGGCTTTTCTATAGGTTATATTTGAGGGTTACATTTAAGGAATCCGCTCAGCCAATTTCAAATAATAAAAATGTTTTGTTCCAAGAGATGAATATATTAAAGTTGCTTCAAATAGTTTAACCCATAAATGGGAAGTAATAATTTTTTTTAGTCGTACGTATAAGCTTCAGAAAATATTTGAGTGTGCATTTGCAGAATTAATAACGAGCCGCCCCTGTTACAGTACACCGCAATATCGTTTCACTACACATTAGGTGATGGTTTAACCAAGAATATTTCGATAACAAATACGTTTCAATTCCTTGAAACTTGTATGTGTTCTCGTCAATAATGTATCATCAAGAGCAAACCAACAATTAAACATAAACAACAATTCCTACTACTAATTCAAACAGAAATTAACTTTCTCCTCATTGGCGTTATTAATTATTCAGAAAGTTCATTTCAAAAAGAAAGACAGGTAACATGAAAATTATACAAACTAAAGTGAAAAGTTTTCTTATTGGAATAAAAGTGAACGGTCTTCTAAAGTTGCTGTTCTCCATGTTCAGTACCGAACGAAACTTTGAAAAGCTGGTTTCTAATAATCCTACACTTATACAGAGCAAACCCTTAGTAGATAAAATATAAAAAATTCGGAGATAGAAACAAAAGAAAAAGATATTAGAAACAACACCGGCTGGCCTTTCTGTGCCAAATCCCTTTAGTCCTTTTAAGATTTTGTGAAAGACCAAATCCGAGACAGTCAACGGTTTTGTTCCTCTTTGATATATTTTCTTAAGTACTTTTAGAGCAAACTGAAGTGGTATTTATGGCACTGTGAAAACAATCCCCCATAAGCCCGTAATACAATTACGTACTTTTACTTCCAATATTTCCTATATATACTAGCGTACGGCATTCCACAGATATTGCAAGTATATCAAAAAAGTACACTATTTTATATACTAAAATCATCGGAAATATTTTCCAATTTAATGCTTCTTAGTTTGTATAAAGAGCAACAGGCAGTTATAAAGCTGGGGCAGTAACGTAGAGAAGTAAATGTTAGGAAAGCACTCAGACAAGGATACACAGTTTCGCCGTTACTTTTTAATCTATACATCGAAGACGCCATCAACATCACTAAAGACAGTACAACTGTAGGGATAGATATACAGATACAAAGGCAAAAGACTAGCAAGCTTACATTTGCAGATGATATAGCAGTATTACCATCTAGCATGGAGAAGTTAAGGATAACTTTAAATAAAATGAAAGCGGTATTGAAAATAAATAAAAGTAAAACAAAAATACTGGTATGCAAGGGAAGAAAAAGTAGGGAAAGAGCGACTATAAGATAGTACACGAATGGTTAGAATTAGTAGCTGATTTTAGGTATGTAGGAAGTCGGATAAGTCAGGACGGAAGAAGTAGTAGGGATATAAAGCAGAGGATAGCGCAGGGTCGTGTCACCTTCAATATAAAAAAGACACTTCTATGCTCGCGAATGGTTAATTTAGAAACTCAAAAAAGATTGTTAAAGGTGTATGTTTGGANTGTAATATATGTACATACTTGAATAATATAAAACGAATCTCGTGTTAGTAGCGCGAACATTGGAAATTTACTTGTTTCTCATTTGAAAAATGAAACCATTCCATCAGTATTTTCTTATGACGTTGTCACGTTCAACTATCGTCAGTAAACCGACTTTACAGACGACCGATTTTTTAATCTATATATCGAAGACACGATCAACATCACTAAAGACAGTACAACTGTAGGGATAGATATACAGATACAAAGGCAAAAGACTAGCAAGCTTACATTGATATAGCAGTATTACCATCTAGCAAGGAGAAGTTAAAGATAACTTTAAATAAAATGAAAGCAGTATTGAAAATAAATAAAAGTCAAAAAAATACTGGTATGCAAGGGAAGAAAAAGTAGGGAAAGAGCGACTATAAGATAGTACACGAATGGTTAGAATTAGTAGCTGATGTTAGGTATGTAGGAAGTCGGATAAGTCAGGACAGAAGAAGTAGTAGGGATATAAAGCAGAGGATAGCGCAGGGTCTTGTCACCTTCAATATAAAGAAGGCACTTCTATGCTCGCGAATGGTTAATTTAGAAACTCAAAAAAGATTGTTAAAGGTGTATGTTTGGAACGCGGTGCTGTACGAGTGCGAAACATAGACGGTCGGCGCTGCGGAAATGAAAAGGTTAGAAGCGTTCGAAATGGGGTGTTACAGGCGAATTATAAGGATACCATGAATAGAGAAGGTTAGAAATGAGGAGGTATTAGAAAGAATTGGAGAACAGGGAAGAAATAGGCGAGATAGCTTCGCAAATAGTTAAGGATGTGGGTTGTTCTGGTTTTGGGGAAATGCGAAGATTATTAGCTCAGGATAGGAAAGAGTGGAAATGTGTGTCCAACCAGTTTTAGGACTGACGACCTTATGATTTTGATGAGTGGGTCTGATCCAATCATATTCGAACAACTAGTAGTAATTGATTTATTCCGAGCAAATTTGGATTCACTTCAAAAACGTGAGCAATAGTATCGCCTGTTCCAATTTAGGAACGCAGTGTCCGCAATAATAGTAATAAATACTAATCAGTATATACCCCAAAAGATGAAATAAAAATCAAGTGTAAAAATTGCGGCAACATTCTAAGATATGTAGGCCAAAATCGAAAGGTAATTGACGTTAGATTTGAAGAACATTTAGCAATTCTTAAATACAATAGAACAGAAGAATCTAGTGTAGCCTTCTATTTATGTACCTATTTGTTAACAACCTCGACGTATTAGACTTCTAGTTGTTGAAATTTGATTTGAAACCGCTGACGATCCTTTCTTTCTAGACGCTTATGAATGTATATAGGTAATAATAATATTGAAGTTTGCTCAAAATTGATTTTCGTTTCGTAAAATACTGCATGTAAACAAACAGCAATAAATCAGAACGAGAGTAGAATTTCACTGGCGAACTCTTAACACTTTTGAATTAAATTTTACGGAATTAGTATATTTTATATTTAATACTTGCTACCGTAGCACATAAAGTCTCTCCGCTTCTATAAATTTAAAAAGGACTGTATTCCCTTGCAGCTTAAATTTTTAATTTAGAGTTGTAGCAGTACTGCAGTGACAGAACAATTTACTACCGTTCTTGATGTCAGTTTGTGGTAGAAGAGGTAACGCTTTGAATGCAAAGAGAAATTCGAAAAGCTACCGTTTCAAAACACGTTATTAAAGAAAACCGTCAACATAGATGGTAAATTTAATAAGTATTACGACGCTTACCGTTACTATTTTACTATGTTTTCTACTTTTGAAAATTAATTTTCCACAAAAAAAAGAATATCATAATACTTTTTAATATTGTCTACTACGTTTCATACCTTGTCATTTACAATCATAATTATTTGGTAGAAGTATGTCCTAATTTTTACAAAGTGTCTGTGATGAAATCAATATATCGATTACTGGCGGCTGTTGCATAGCTTAGTGTGTATGCGCCGTGATCACCAAAGTGTTGCTTCTAGTTAGGAAGTTCTTTTCAAATTTGAAATTTGTACTTTAAAAAGCCTGCTAGCAAAACGTCAATGTTGGTTTTACATCAATAAAATTATTTACGATCCTATTTTGGCTTCAATCCGTTACACATTATTATATGGGGAAGAAATGTAATTTATTATAAACTAGGGACCCGCCCCAGCTTCGCACGGGTGGAATGCTGATAAGAAATGTATTTTTGTTTTGTTTAGATTATTATCGGGGAGGGGAAATTTTCAAAAGACACCCCCTGAACATAGTAAATATACTACAGAATGTCTTTATATACAACATTCACAGCTTTTTTGTCATTAAACAATACAAACCGGCCTCCCGGCCGGTACCACCGCAACCGCTATGTCCCTGCATTTTAAATCTCTAATATCTTCGAAAATATTCATTTAAATTACATGCTGTAAAGGGCCATATTGATATATATTAATGCACAATGTATTTAAGGTACTTAATTGGATAAGAATTAATGCTGTATTGCCTACAATCGCTTCGTAAATAAGTCATTATTTCTCATAAAAAGCAAAGGATAAAAAATGGTTATTGTGGGTTATCCCTAAGAGATAGACATATACCATCCCAGACTTTTTTGTAGATCTTTTTAAGATGTACAATACTTTAGTACATTATTTTGATCTATCTCGTAGGGTTCAGCCAGCGTTTGCAATGTAAGTGCAAAAAAAGTGTGTTTTACGACATCACATTGGAAACCTCTAAAATTATCAGCGTTTCTCTACTATATTATGCATGTATTATAGATATAAACCTTCCTCTTGAATCACTGTATCCACTAAAAAATACCGCATCAAAATCCGTTACGTAGATTTAAAGATCAGACAGCGGGAAGCGACTTTGTTTTATACTATATAGTGACGAGTTAATATTTCTGTTAAGTTTACTTTCAATTACTCATACGGTAATAATTTTGATACAGGAAAAATCGACCTTCCTGCTTGTATCGTGTTTTCAGTTATTATACATCTACAAAAATATTGTAGTTCGTGTTCTTATTATATTTACCTAAAAGTTACTACGATAGAAATCTAATCTTTTCCATTTTCAACGATTAAAATTAATATAGACCATTTTTAATTTTTTTGTATTTAGATTTTAACGGACTTAAGTAAAAACGGTTCAGCAACAAATTTTAGTTAAAGTATTGTTTTTCTTTTTTTATTAAAATGAAATATGTCTCTACCATTTACTATCACTTAAAAATTTCATTAAAAACCAGCTTCCTTCGCGTAACATTCCAATTTCATCCATTTTTTTGTATTCTGCTAAGCCTGAGGTGCTGCTGAGCTGTCCATTATTAATTCATGAGATTTCGAGAACTTTTTTAATTAGATCGATTTTTAATGCTTCTTTTTAATAAAAGCCTAAATTCAATTTGGGACGACGAACGAAGAAATAGGGCATACATAATGATCGTTTTAATTATCGTACCCCTAAATTGGATTCAATTTTCGGTGGGCCTAGACAAGATCTCATCTTTCAATAAGGATAATGAAAGGGATTTGCTTCCCCTCATAATCCCTAACCTAAACACCATAATACCAATGAAAACCTTTGATAAGTTCAGTGTATTGGTCTGGAAAAAAAAAAGATAATGTACGTATATACCTATCTTTACAAATTAGACTAAAATATACTTCTATTTAATTAATTTACTTCAACTTCACATTACTTGGGACAGAATCTTAATAAATTAAAAGGAAGGAATTCCCTAATTCACAAAGATAGTTTGCTAACTTGGAGAAATGATTTGCGAATTTAAATCTACAACGCTCAACACGACAGGGTTTGTGAAACCAGCTTATCCCCACTGTATAAAGTTGACCCGCAAATACTCAACCAAACCCCATTCCTTTCTCGCCCCATTACGTACATATATACACGACATAAAGCGCAGCTTTCAATCTTAGGCTCAATTGACGGGCCCATGAATCAAAGAGTAAATCACTGCAAGTGAGAGTTCGGCACTTGAGAATGTCCAATCCTAGACGTGATAATTCTTCGGACTTCTTTATTAGACGAAACTATTCTTCCGAGAAAGACGAATAAGCGTACCTCTCTCTCTCTCTCTCACACAGACCGAGTACGGGAACATTTCCAGGATAAAAAGTCATTAAAAATTAATCTCTACCAACCAACGATTTGGAGGAATATTAAATATACCTATGGTACCTACCTGCTCAATATCTTATTGCAACATCAAAACACAATTTATTAAGTAAAATAAACCTTACACTGCTAGACAGTTGATGAGGAATTTTAATATGAAACGCGAATTGAAACGTAATTGTGTTATTCAGGTAGATCAGACAATACAAAAGCAGCAGCAATAATTAAAAATTCAATAAAACATGTAGAAAAGCGGTAATTCGTATAGCAACAATAAAATTACTTGATTGAAGTATCATTATCATGTTGTATCTTTTAATTTATATTTATTTTTGGAGAAAGAACACTAAAATAGGTCTTTAGGATCTTCTTTGATTTGGTAATTTTAGTAATTTATTGAGGCTACCTTTAAAGTACTGATGAGATCTGACAAAGGATTAACTTAGTAATGGTTAAATACCTTTTTAAGGCCTTTGTCTATATACGCTTGAAATACTTTAGTAGCAGCATATACTCACCAGATGGCGATACATTGACTGTATTTAACTACTACAATAACGGAACTGTCGATTAGATTGATTACTTTTAAAACACTGCCCCTGAAATATCGATAAAGAGCAGTGTAAAGCTATTCACTGGTGCACTACTTTTAGAAACAAAATTTCACTTGAAGTTTTTCCGTTTTTATAATGGCCAATTAACAGGAGGTACATTTTGAAATCAAATAGAGCTCTGTAACTTGTACGTATGAATAATGTGCATACATGCGTTCGAGGATCAGTATATTTCTATTTGTGTGCGGGTTCACTTGAAAAGCAAAACGCGGCTCTTTCACTTCTGAAAATGAACATTACCGTCGTTCAAAAGGCATTTTTAATCAGCAATTACCTAAATCAACGCATTTACTTTTCCCACTTTGAAATTAAATGCCCCCAGAGTAGCAACGTAACCATCAGCAAAGAGCTTTTGGCCTTTTACTCGATTCAAAGGAAGAAATATTTAATCGGTAAATTGTTATTTGCAAGTACATTTTGTCAATAGGTACCAGTCAAAAATTGATAAACACTAAATGGTAGATAACTCTGTAAGGGTGAATTATCTCATCAATAACTGTTGCGGCTTCAATTAATAATTGTATAGATACATAATCAATTTTGTTAGGGTTTGTAATTTTTGTAAATATTTAATTTTGTTCGTATTTTTAGATAGTCCACACCTTGTATTTTCTTATAGTTCTATTCAATTTTAAGGTAAAGTAGGTATAGATAAATATTAGTTTCTTAGAATATGTAATGCGGCAATTTTAACGAAGAGATCGGACCAGGCAGGTCTCACAAAATCATTCATTAATGGAAAACCCAAGTCCGTCGCTACGTCTTCACTTCGGAATGTACAGATAATACCTGAGTCGACATTCGAAATTCAGCATTCAAAGATTCAATATTCAAGCTTCTACATTCTAATCAATTCTACAGTCAATCTATCAATTCAAATCAATCAACAAGTAGTCAATTATCAACCAAGCATATTCAAATACAACCAAATAGTAAGTGTACGTAGTGTATCATATTGTATAAAATAAACAACAAACCAAAAAAGTGATTTATTCGTCAACAACGACAATTTTTTTAAAGTCAATAAAAAATATGCGACAGGTTGATAGGTCTAGTCAAAGACATATTAGAGGCAGAAACAGGAGTTAGAAGAGGTAGAAGTAGACCTAGGTTAGAAAATACTACAAATGGCGTGGTGAGCGCCATCTGTAGTACGATGCTACATTTTAGGATTACGTATGCTCCAACAAGGTCCATTTAAATATATGGATATCTACTTGCTGAAACGTATCCCGGCGTAGCTCACCTCAACGTGATAGGCACGTTACCATAATCGAACAAAACAATTATTTTGTAAACGCGCTGTTAAGACAGCAGGTGAAGGTTGGTCTGTGTTCTGTCGGGCTGCCTACGACGNGCAAATTCAGTCATTTACAATCGCAAATTGTAATTTTTGCGTTATCATAAAAATTAATTTTCTCCGTGAATGTATGTAAATCCGTAGTATAGAAATAATTTCCATGCCCCGTTTCCGCTTTTGTTAGGAACATTTTTTTAATCACAATAAATTTTTTACGGTGAAGAAAAACTACGGCTGTAAAACTCCCCTTTCGTCTTATTTATGGTCTCGTCTCACAATTTTATAAAGAACCAATTACATTGCTTGTCACAAAAAACGTATTCTCATTCAACTCTACCGTTTATTTATTGCGGTACCTTTAATACCATTTTATTATACACACACCATTAGGGGCACAGAATGGCCAATATAAGGAGAAAAGGAAGTTGAAAATACATTTTTTACAAGGGCGAGTTTACATCTACCCTCTTCTTTGTAAAGCATTCATAAATTTCTGGCTTTTACCTCTGCCTTTTTATCAGCTAATACTCAAAGAGGTAATAAATGTACTTTGAAACATTTATTTCGGCGTAAACTAACAGTAACAATAACAATCCTATTTTTGATACTTATTTTTATTCAGTTTTGTTTCTGTGTTATCAAAATTTTTTAATAATTCAATCAATGAGATATTTAACTTCAGTATTCAGAAGTTGGCCCATTTCGAACAACACATTTGTATTAGAGTGATTTTTCTTCTTTTCATTCTTTCTTTGAAATTTACTTTGTATTTCTTTAGCAAAAAAAAAGTCTACCACACCTATTCATATTCTGCGAGACAGAAATAATACAGAGTCTACAATTCGTCGAAGCATTTCAAATGTGATTTAAATAAACGGCGAAAATCTAATAAAAATATTCCGGGCACGTTCGAGTCCATCATTTCATGTAGAAAAATGTGGCGAATGTAAATACGTGAAAAGTCCGCGAGTGGCTACATATTTTCCCCCATCTTTTCATCTCAGACACTTTTGAAAAACGAATCGAACCTCATCCAGACCAATTTAACGAAATTAAATGATGTCAACTAGACTCCATGTACTTACATTATTTTTAGGACTCTTGTCAAAGTAAAACAAAAATACTGGTACGCAAGGGAAGAAAAAGTAGGGAAAGAGCGAATATAATCGGATAAGTCAGGGCGGAAGTGTAGTGTAGGGATATAAAGCGAAGGGTCGTGTCGCCTTCAATAAAAAGAAGTCACTTCTATGCTCACGAACGGTTAATTTAGAAATTCGAAGACGTACTCAACAATTTTTTATT
>NW_020439074.1:834720-840696 GCF_000699045.2 Agrilus planipennis
TGCGACGCGCTGATGAGATCCAAAAAGATCGAAATCGCGATCCGCGTCTGGCAGTTTCGACAGAATACAGACCACTTCGAATTATGTTGTTTAGACCTAGGTTAGTTTACTGTTCGCAAATAGTTAAGGATATGGGTTGTTCTACTTTTAGGGAAATGCGAAGATTAGCTCAGGATAGAAAAGAGTGGAGGTACGTGTCCAACCAGTCTTAGGACTGACGACCTTATGATGATCAAAAATTGACCACCCGAAGCAGCATCAGACAACCCCTAACTTCTAATAGCAAACCAATTGTATCATAATAGGTTTTAAGGTTTTAACAGTTTTTCTATGTTATGAGGTAAAGTTGCTTTATAGACATGAAAGGTACTGTTACCCATAGTAATTTTCCTATACTACAACTACTAACACTACTGAAGCGTCAAACATACCTATATGTTTGCTTAGAGTATAATACATACAGATATGCGGTGTTCGTGAATGTGCAAATTGTAATAGTATCGCAAAAGGGAAGCAGTTCTGCTAGAATATTAACCTTAATTTGGTCAATACTGATACAGCTATCAAAGGCACGCCCTTAAGATATCGATATTAGAAACCGTACAATTTAGTAAGATTATGTCTAATCTCACAGAAAGCAAACTTTCATTAACCAAATGAAATTAATTTAAAACAAGTATTTGGTTTAAGACATATCATGAAAATTATTTTAAGGCTTCTATAAACGATCAGCTTGGAATTCAGTTTGTGACTGTATGAGTCATATTTATCAATTAAACATAATATTCATATAGATATACATCATAAAAGACTCTTTCTACGTCGTCGAAAACTTTTTCTTTACAAATCTTATTAATCTCAACAACTTTTTCTTATTTTAATATGCAACCCTAGTCTAGCCAAAGGTCCATTCTAAATACTACCGAACGAATTTTTGAATTCAAACTTACGTATTTTTATAATAAAATATTAATATAGAAATTCGTGCAATAGAAGATAGACCCCATAATAAAGCAAATGATAATACTAAAGAATGAGAAAAATTATTCCTAAACGTAACCCAGACTAAGAATGAATACGTAGGTACTATGACACCACCTGCACTCAAAACGTTTGAAATGTTTAAGAGATACGTACAATGTTAGTGATTGTGATATTAAGTGTTGTTAGTCGCAAAAACAAAAAGTTTCATACAAAAATTGAACAGGTTAATTGTCACCAAATTAGCAAACCACTGATACAATACAATAGAGCGCACCATTAACAAGACATGAACAGGCCACCTTTACTATAGCCAAGCTTAATTAAGATCATTAACCTGTCTTTCGTTTCCCTTTTTACAATTCAAATTAGAAGAGAGAGAGAGAGAAATAAAGAGAATTAACAGGCAGCATTAAGGAAGTTGCGGTTTTAAAATGCGGCTACTGTTTACGAAAAATCGATAGAGACATTTTCCCTCTGTCTGTCCTATAACTACCGCAAAACGCGACGGACGTCCCTTACAACGAAACTTGGCTTCTTTTATTGACTGAAGGCGCGCCCCCAAATCGCTCAATCGGACAGGAGAAGAAAATTGCTGCCGAACTGATGTCCGCTTTGCATTAGATTATTGCTAATTGATGAATTCGAAACCAATAGCGAGGTGCCGCCCTGAAATCAGTAGCGGCGCGTGAAATTATCACATGAATAAAAACCTGGTGCAACCAGCGACTGCATACATACCTTTTTAGTTAAAAGATGTTGTCGATTACGTATTTAAATAATAATAATATAACAATGCAATGCCTCCCTTACTGGTCAGGATGACACATTTTTACCCCCAAAATTAAAGTCACCTCTAACCGGAACCTTTAGTAGAAGATGTGTGGTTAAGGTTCAGAAAATGGTCTCGCCCGTACACTCATCAAAGGAAGCCGGGGTAACTCGGCCAATATGAGTGTCAAGGATCAGAGGAAGGTGACGATCATATAGATCTTGGATAGCTTACCATTACCAGACTTCAGGTAATCCGATTGAGAAAGGGATTTACCCCTCGAACGTCCGACTAGTGGGAGACTAGTAGATACTACTCTTAACATCTCCAAGAGCTTGTACATATATATAGGAGTAGGGGAAGCCCCCCTAATATGGGTTACTACACCACTCACGTTATCAAAAAACAATTTACAATTTTTTACGATCACAATAATATTTGCGCTTCCTTCTTTCTGTTCTTAATATGTAACGAATTCATATCTGCAAAAGTTAATACTTTCTACAAATATTTATTAACTTTCAGTTGCTCTGCTTTAAATATTGCGTTATTAACGAGGCTAGCAAAGAGTGTCGTATGCTTAACAATTAACTTTCAGCGTTCAATTTGGGAAAGTTCAAAGGATACCAAATTGAAATTTTAACAACAAAGGGATCTAATACTTGAAGCCAAGAACGTTTCAATAAAGGAGTACAAAGTCAAAAGTAGCTTCAATGACTGGAAAACAATATCAATTAAGGATAATAAGATTTATTCGAGGAGAACTGAAGCCAGTTTGAAATCTTGAGAATCAGAATTAAAAATTTCTTTCGAACAATATGCAAACCATTTTACTCAAACTGCCACATACTTTACTTGAAACTTAAAAACTGTAATATATGTACATACTTGAATAATATAAAACGAATCTCGTGTTAGTAGCGCGAACATTGGAAATTTACTTGTTTCTCATTTGAAAAATGAAACAGTTCCTTTTCAACTTTCGTCTCTAAATGTTTAAACTACGAACCTGATATTTGTCATTAAAGGTTCTTCAGTCAATCAATTTTTATAACTATCCTCAATTAGGGTCTCGCGAAAAATCAAAACAGAATAGCACAAAACCTCCTATTACTATCCATCTAGGGCTGAATAGTACCTAGACCGAATGAATTCTGTGGATTTCTGATGATGGAGCTTTAACTTTAAAACTTTTAGGTGTTTTATTCCCACCAACCACTAATGCTGGTGGACAGGCAGTCCCTCCGGACTACACCGGAATGTTAGGCAGAAGGCCTTTCAGGAATCGTGGGAATGAGTGGATAGTGGTTCGGGTGAGAAAGATGAGACGGACGAAATGAAGACAGAAGATAATAAAGGATTATCTGTAAAATATTAGTGTCCCAGCATTTGCCAGAGTGATCCAAGGAAACCACACAAAAACTTGGACCAAAGCAGACGAACCCGGAATCGAACTGGCGTCTTTCCGAATACTAAACAATGGTCTAAACCTCTAGGTCATAGATATTCTTTATATTATTGAACAAGGCCGGACGAGACAGTTCTGTGCACTAGGAACTTAGGAAGCCCCTCCCTGTCCCCACTACACCCCCATTTGCTGGGATAAGGTCACGAATTTAGACCAACTATGAGACATAGTAAAATGGCTGAGATCAGAGTCGGACAAACATTGAATTCTTAGGGGCGACTTTTGAGAAAACCCTTCTTCCGAATTTTCAGGTACACTGGTACGTTGTATCTAATAGAGAAAAAAAAAACTTTTGGGTGTTTCATTCCCACCAGCCAGTAATGCTGGTGGGCGGGCAGTCCCTCCGGACTATGCCGGAAGGTAGGGCGGAAGGCCCTCTTCAGCCTGCTTTCAGGAATCGTGGGAATGGGTGGGTGGTGGTTCGGGTGAGAAAGATGAGACGGACGAAATGAAGACAGAAGAGAGTGAAAGATTATCTGTGGAATATTGCTGCCTCAGCATTTGCCTAAGTGATCCAAGGAAACCACAGAAAAACTTGGACCAAGGCAGACGGACCCGGAATCGAACCCGCGCCCTCCCGAATGCTAAGCAATGGTCTAGACTTCTAGGCCATGCCGCTCGGTTCTAATAGAGACAGACATACATCTTTTCCTCCGTAACCAAACCTTCTAGTTATAGTTATGAAGAAAGAGCGACAGATGTCATTCGACACTATAGGTACCTGTCAATCGAACAATTCAGTTTTTTAACTTTTGACCAGGAATTTCGTGATTTTCTCCTACTGTGCGACGTGGCGAAATAATCCCTTTGCTGCAGCCTAAATTTAAAAACGATCTCGTAAAAAAGACATCTCTACCACGTCCCAGGTCGCCCCTTTGCGAAGTTCAAAGGCCGAAAAGAAACCGTTTAATACACACCTCGTTGCACTTTTGCCTAAGTTTTCATCAGCCTATTACTCAGTCATTTATCACTCCTTTTGCTTTGACAACGGAAAGAACATTCGAGCTCGCCTGTGGAACGTTGAAAAGTTTACGATAGATACGCTGACATTTGTGTATGTGTGTGTGTGTGTGTGTGTGTGTGTGTGTGTGTGTGTGTGTGTGTGAGTGTGTGCGCAAGCGAAACTACGTCTCCTTGCCACCTTCTTCCTATTTGCACCCTTGACGAGGGTACAGCAGGGTTAATCTCGCCACAATGCGTGCACGAGGTTTTAGACAAGAAGATTTAAACGTTCTACGGAATGCGGGTATCGGAGCGCGAAATTGCAACACGATCCGATCTGCTGCGCTGCAAAAAAAAAGACGTCAGGCAAACTGTTAATGCAGTTCTAGCAAAGAACCTCAAGTTTAACACACGAGCTAGGGTGTCGACTCCAACAACCGCTAACTAATACTTTCTGTTAAGTAACTCCGAGTCTGCTCCTTCCCATGAGCTCAATTAAATTTACCGCAACAAGAATAGTAATTAAAGCAATGAGAGGAGGTATTCATACTAATAGAATTTTTTAAATTCAACTGTTGGGATTCTCTACCTCAAGACGGATCTTCTGTAAGATTACTCATGGATCTCAGAATTTGTCCCATCCAATCATCTCAAAACTATTTGACGAAGAAACATGCGATGATCGGCGGAAAACAGATGCAATTGGAGCAGTTTGAGATAAGGTGTTATAATATGGGAATGATGAAAATAACGTGGATAGAAAAGGATACAAATGTGAAGATATCGAAAGGAGAACGAGAGCAACGGGCGCTATGGAACTTTGGAAATCAACAAGAACAAGGAGATATAGGATGGTAGGATATCTTCTCAGACATAAAAGGTTACTTCGAGAAAATGAAGCATAAACGGGAAGACCTAGGAAATGCGAAGATTTTGGCTCAAGATCGGAAGAATCCAATCTGTTTTGGAACTGACGGTGATGATAATAATTGATTATTGATTGATTAATATTGAAATATAAATAAGTGATGGGAAATTTTCAAATATATATTAGCTATTATATTTAGATAAAATGGTAAAAACAGGTGTACAAAGCACGTTCTCGTTCCATTTCTGAAAGTGCAAAACCTGAAGCTGACTTTTAACCCCTTAACAGAGAAGTGAAGATCCAGAATTATTGCAAATTTTAATTTCTACATTATCTGCCTCTCGTCTATAATTTTTCCTTGTATATTTCTCTAGCCTCAATCTAAACTTATGCCATAATATAAATGAATGTATATTTGTGTGCTATCTTCGTTTTAATTATTGTATTTTATGTTTCAGGTAATTATCCATCGAATCCGTTCGAAGCACCGATCTCCGTTATTTCCGCTTTAATAAACGGTCTTCAAAACAAACATCTGCCGATGACGAATCCATTAGTATATTGAAAGTTGAAGGATACTATTATGTAAGTCATATTTTTTCAATTTAATGCAATTTGATTGCTTATACAGAATGAAAATAACAGTTTTAATAGGATAACTCATGTCAAAAAAACGTGACCAAACAATATCCAACCATTTAATTTACCTATTAAATATCTTTTAAATCTGATTCTGTATGTATAGGGTTGTTCGGAAAGTCATTTCGTTTTTTTTGTGGAAATGAAAGACAGTTTTCGTATAATAAACAAATACTTTATTAAATTATATATTGACCGTTCTGGTCCAACACCTTTTGTCATCTTTCTGGTAGTAGCATAATTCCACGCTCATAAAATTTTTGGTCTTTGCTGGCAAAAAACTGATCGAGGAGGTTTTTGACCTCC
>NW_020439074.1:846356-854804 GCF_000699045.2 Agrilus planipennis
TCAATTTTTCAGTTTTATTCATTCAGTCTCTCTGTGAGAGACTCGAATCTCTGAATTAACAATTTTATCGTTCGAGTCTCTCATACAGAGACTATGAGAGATCCATAAAAATACCTAGGCAATAACTGAGAGACTACTAAGGACTGTGAGAGACGCTCTCAGAGACACTGAAAGACTCTGAGAGACTGGAGAGAGACTGAAAATTTTTGACTAGGGAACCACTGAAGCATCAATTGGTAATGTGTTAAAAGTCAATAGCGTTTGAATCAGGGACGCAACAAAGTTACAGTTTGACTGGGTGCTCCCATTATAGTACTATAAATATTTATATACTGCGGGTGTGTATAATGTGAAAAGATCGAGTTCAGCTACTCTTTTACGACCTTAACTATTGGAACCGAACTTAAAGTTGGGTTATTATCTGAATCGATTTGAATTGACTGAGTGCCTAAGCCAAACGAGTGGTTTGGGACCCCCTGGGTTACGCCCCTGGTTTGAATAATTCCAGTTTTTAAGTTTATTAGAAAACAGCTAAAGCTAGGGCTACACGACACCGTTTACGAACCGGTAGCGAATACGTTCTAGGGGCTGTGCATATAATTTTAAGGACAACCCGAGATAAAAATGTTCAGTCCCTCAGAGTCTCTGAAAGCGAGACTCGAGTCTCCGTCTCACATCGAGTCTCTTTGGTGTCGCTGAGAGAGACTGTCTAGAGCCTGTCAAGAAAACTGTTTAGCGTCTCTGAACGAGAAACTGGAGTCGCTCATAGAGAGATCCTCATTTCGTATCCAGTCTCTGAACGAGAGACTCGAATCTCTGAATTAACAATTTTATCGTTCATACAGAAACTATGAGAGATCCATAAAAACACCTAGGCAATAACTGAGAGACTGTGAGAGACGCTGAAAGACTCTGAGAGACTGGAGAGAGACTGAAATTTTTTGACTAGGGAACCACTGAGGCATCAATTGGTAATGGAAATTATACCAGTATGTAGATTTCAAGTAACTGTTTGTGGTTTTACGTATAGTTGAAATGAAACTACTCATTAGCTTTATTTCTATTAGTTATGACTTTCAGTCAATTAATAATGCTAGGCTCAGTTTTGTATATAATTCAATAAGTTCTTTTATTGAAAACTAATACCAGATTTGTGAGTTTTTAACAGAATGTAAATTTAGCAGAAGAATTCCTTATATTTCGTGTCTCTTTTTAAATGAAATAACAGAATTATAGGGAAAGAGAGAACGTGTAGCATACAATGTTGTACAAAGAACTGATTTTCTGCCCAAAAAGAACAAACACACGACTAGAATACAGGTCATATTTGGGGTAACGATGAGTGATGTTCAAAAAATGTCAGCATCTATTATGCAGTATTCTTCCATTTCGTGGGTAAACATTTGACTTGCACGTACGACTGTTACGATTATATACGATATATGTGTTGTCTATATGCCTGATATACATAGATCCACACACATAAATATAGATCACCTTTGTACAATAATGAAAGGTTGCGATATTTATAATAACGCTGTGAATTTTTTCCTGAATGTAGAGTACAAAAAAGAAACTTCCTTTCCTTGCTTTTAATTCATTATATATGTGTAGCAAAGGCGTACATAATTAAATACCAATAAAACCGTTAAAAAAAATAAGAAGCCAGAAGAACGAAACCCATTTCTATATAACGAAAGTAGTCTTTAAATAACCGCATGTTTCAAAATAAACGATGAAGGTGGTCCATAATTATACAGTAAATTTCGTACAAATTTAAATTATTTAATTCAGTATGAAATTTTAGGAGTTTTCCAAAATTCGCAACGATCAGAAACAGGAAAGTTAAATATTTTACCTCTCCGATGTTAAATATTCGAAGTTTTAGGTGTTCGGTAAACATTTCAAAGCCGATTCGTGATATTTTTCGTACTAAACAAACGGAACTATGCAGGGATTTAATTAATTCAACTCAAAATTTCTCATTATCGAAAAATCTGTGCTAAATGAAAATCTATTACATATTTTTGAAAATAACAATTCCACGCTGCTATAAAATTGCAAACTCCAATAAAATAAAAAACAAATTAAACGAAATGAACAAATGTAACAAGCAAGAAAATTACATTATACCTAAAACCTCATGTAATTCGTTGTTATTTAATCTCGGTAAATATTTGCAAACACAGGAAATGAAACGAAATTTCGTGTTTTTTTATCGTTTTTCTTTTATCGTCATCTTTTAATCACAATTTACCTATTATTATTGATGATTTTTTTTGAAAAGTTATTCTATTGCGTCAACTGCTGCTCATTCTGTTACAATACTAGTGACGTCACACACTCTCTCCAAGGTCAGCAACGTCTTGAATCTTAGAAGTTTTCAAAACCCTGTAACGTTCTCAAAAATGATTTTTAGACCGTTAGAAAAAAAAATTATTTACAGGATCGTAAGCATAGATTGAAAACATGCAATAAACAATTTCATGCCCCAATCCAATTGGAAGTCAGTTTTTATGATGTCCATGAATATAACGTAAATAAATATACTGGCATGCAAGGGAAGAAAAAGTAGGGAAGAGCGAATATAAAGATAGAAGGCGAAAAATTAGAAGAAGTGGATTTTAAGTATCTAGGAAATCAAATATGTCAGGATGGAAGGAGTAGTAGGAATATAAGGCAGAGAATAACGCATTCTCAGGAATAAAGGTCTAGTCAGAATCATGTTAGAAGCAAAAATGGAAGTCAGGTGAGGTAGAGGTAGACCCAGATTAGATTACTGTTCGCAAATAGTTAAGGATGTGGGTTGTTCTAGTTCTAGGGAAATACGAAGATGTCTAACCAGTCTTAGGACTGACGACTTTATGGTGATGACTTATATTGATAAATAAAACTGTAGAAAAAAGCACACGATAATGTCCAACCATCAAAACTTTTTAATTTTTTAATTATTAATGCGCAAATGGGTCTCCACTTTTCGTATTATTGCAAACTTTTAATTCTTTTATGTCAAATTGTCTCCAAAAAAAATACATGTGATAGGTCGACGACAAGACTGTTTGATATTCCACATTAATTAATTTAAATTATTAATGTCAGTTAGAGACACGAACGGAATAAAGTAGAAACTGTGTTGTTAACTTAATGGTGAATTTTAATCGATCTATGTAATCAATAACATGCTTGGACATAATTTTGTGGAAACACCAACTAATCAGGATTAATAATATATATCATCTAAAGAAAAACTGGTGCCGTAGTCCTAACGATAGCATTGCATGGAACACTGCAATATTCTGCAAGTAATTTAAGAAATCAATTTCTATGTTTAAAGCAAGCGCTACTCACTTGTCCAACAGTAATTTTTTTACATAAGTACAATCGATAGACCCTCAAGCGCTGGAAATACCTATGATCAATACGACTTATAGCATATACAAAAAGGTTGGTAAAAAAACATTTTTAATTGAATTAATTTTATCACTTGGCAATATTTATTGTTCTTTGTATACTTTCTTTTGATTTGTATTTTTTCTTGAACACGAATTGTCTCTAACTTGAGTATAATTAGTTGCATTTAAGGGGTTAAAGTTAGGAATATTTAACTGTGTGTATGTACAATTATGTATTTAGTACCTATTCCTAAAAAAACTTGAAAACTGTTCGTAAAGTATAAGTAAGTAAATACCTTTTTAACTGATATTTTGAGAAGTACCTATGTCCTTCAGAAAGAACTTTGCACCCTTATATGGACACTCACGTATCCATCCAAAAAAAAAAACTAAATTTAACGCAGTAGAAAAGCTTATTAAAACCCACGTATATACTTTAGCGGTTATTGATATTAAATGCAATATATTTATTTGGGAACACAAGACAAAGTAAATTAAATATCTCTACCTACTTAAAAATTCATTTTTATGCCTTCGTGAGTTGTGTGGGTTTTTCTTTGAATGAGAACAGTGTGGAATCTGAAATCTTTTTATAATTTCAAAGAAATATTTCTCGTCAATTACGGTCGACCATATGCTATTAAAATTCATTCTTCCTATTTCTAAAATACCATTCCTAAAAAAGTAGTAGTTCAAGCACCGGAAAGAAAACTGGTGGCTCTGTTCTAATAGGGATAAAGGCGGTCACCGCTGTTCACTGATTGGACCGAGCGGTATGGTCTAAAGGCGTAGTCCATTGCTTAGCATTCGGGAGGACGCCGGTTCGATTCCGGGTCCGTATGCCTTGACCCAAGTTGTTCTGTGGTTTTCTTGGATCACTTAGGTAAATGCTGGGACAATAATATTCCACAGATAATCTTTCATTCGTCTCATCTTTCTCCACCCACCCATTCCTGAAAGGCGACTGAAAAGCGCCCATCGGAATTAGTGACTGGTAAGAATGAAACACCCAAAATTCTTTTTTCACCGATTAGGGCGAGATCGAACCTCATCCAGTAGCGACAGCACATTAATTACGTAATGGGAAACATTATTTTAATAAATATAGATGAAGATTGTTTCACACCCTGAGATATCATGCCTGTTAATTTGTTCCAAAAATATGGAGAATAATATATTTCGATTACTTTCTGTAGCGATGTGACCTTCAGTTTGACCGGCGCAAAGTAGAAAAGAACAGCATTAGGCCAGAAAACAATTGCATTGTTCAAATGTGCTGTTATTGGTACCATTTACTACTGAAAATCTCAACGAGATGTTTATTTATATTTGAAGACATATTAAAGTCTTCAACGCTTGTATTCGACTGGCACTACTATTCATGATTGAACAAAACTTTTGGCAGGTACTGTATGTAAAAGTATGTTTAATGAACAAGAGTCGAGAGTATAATGAGCTTTTTTCTTACTACCTACGATTTTGCCAGCTCGCATCCAAGACATTGGAAGGGGCACATCGCTACAGAAAATAATTGAAGTATACGAAAAAGGTTGTTAAAGGTGTATGTTTGGTGCACGGCGTTGTACGGGTGTGAAACATGGACAGTGGGAGCGGCGGAAAGGAAAAGGTTAGAAGCGTTCGAAATGTGGTGTTATAGGCGGATGATGAGGATATCGTGGGTAGAAAAGGTTAGAAATGAAGAGGTATTGGAAAGAATANACTACTGCGTAGAATTAATTGGAATTTTTCACACACAAGCCTTGCTATATGAGCTCTCAAAGCATATAAAAATTATACGGTTTAAATGTGAAGTTTTTGCACCCAAAAGAATGCAATTAAATCCTCTGTCGGGAAAAAACGAAATGACTTTCCGAACAACCCTATACAATAATATTTATGTTATTCATTGATTTTTCCTAGGCCTTTGTATGTCAATAATTGTAAAATTCTAGTAGGCGCAGGATAGGTTTTGGTGGGTAAAAGTTCACCCCCTTTCACCAGGGAACTTTTCATACCCTTCTCCTTGGTTAATCTACCCCAAATACGACATCTATTTGTCGCTATGATACGTCAAAATTCAATGTAATCCTTAAAAAAAGATATCGTCCCGCCTCCAATTCGTTGGACAATTTACCGATTTATGAATTTTCTTTTCCCAATACCCACTCTATTTGGGTTTAGAAAAAGCTTTTGACAATGTTAAACTACAGAGATAGAAGAGTGATACTTAGTCTGTATCAAGAGCAACAGGCAGTTGTACGTAGAGAAGTAAATATTAGAAAAGGAGTCAGACAGGGATGCAGTATATAGTATATAGACAGTCTTGGTCTTCGCAAAAATGAAAGACCCAGACCAAGAATGTAAAGCCAAACCAATTTTGCTCACTACTACTAGACCCTTTGTAAAGATACACATAGATAATATTCGTATTTACATAATATATTATAGAATGCCGTCGGTGTTTTTAAGAACAAGTCGCAGTAATATTTGGCAATCGTGCCGGAAAAGGGTATAATGTACAGTGCGGATATTGCGAACTTTCCTGAACGACTACACTCAGTTATTGGCACATCTATTCCCGTTCGCGAGTTAGTCTTGGCATGAATAGGCGGACTTTACCAATCGGATGATGGCAGGGTGCGCCTGAATCAATAAAAGATAAGTTTCATTGTAAAGGACATAGCGGACGAGATGTGCCGTTAGGTACAGGTTAGTTACTACATATCTTGGTACATACGTACCTACATAAGCTAGGTAAACGTAAAAACCATTATTGATTCCGAAACTCTGTTCAGAAACTTTAATCAACCGACACTGTTCATTTTTCAAAAACTCATTCGGTTAGATAGTTACGTGTAATTAAAAATCCACTAACTATAAGGATTCAGTATCATATCAATGCTCACATTAAAAATAAAAATCAAAAATTATCTGCGTTAATTAAGGGTTAGTCCCATTAATTTATTAACCTACCACGATCTTCTTTGTTAATCTCCCTTATAAGGTTAGATTTGCAGTAAGTCACTGCTAGCCCACGGTTAGCCAACGTCTGCCGGTGACTAATATATTCCATGAGACATTACTATGATGTGACAGTCTTTAGTGCTAATGAGAATACATTAATTTCTTTGGTAACCAGCAGAGATGTGTTTTTAAATTTAAAACAAAGACCAATGTATAATTCCTGATATAGAGACTTTTGTATATCAGTTTTTATGATTATTTTTACTGCTTTTGTTGTGTTCTCCATCTCCTCGCCTTCTACTTGAAGTAAAACAGCAACAACTGCTAAATCAGTAAGCGATTAATTTTTAAAAAGGGTTACGAAAACGTGATAACGGTCCAAAATTTGCCGAAGAACTCACGGTCAACTATTGTATAATGTCAATACAACATAAAACTGACGCACGAATCCCTGCCGCCGTCTACACGGATGTAGTGACAATCAGCCTTAGATATGCCAAACGCTATTCGTACGTTTAATTTGATTTTCCCTCGAAATGTTTCATACAAATTCGGTAACGTTACCGAAAAGTTCGGAATTAACTGTAGGGTTACATTGTCTCCTGCATTTCCTTTCACATTTGTATACATGTCCAGCATCAGGCAAATTCTAACGACCACCGGCGTCCGAACAATTAATTGTAAGGTACCTAACAAAGGGTAGAGATTTGCATGTGTCTTGGAAATGAAATTTGTACAAGTTGCATACGCTGATCAGACATTCCCTTTTGACTTTGTAGTTCAATCAACATCAGTATGCCTTATTCGATTAGCCTCTAGTTAAATCTCTATAAAAGGAGAAATCTTGGTCTCCCAAATTTGAAAATTGGCTATGAATCCTCTTCTACAATCTCCCAAAAATTTTGCTCGTCTAAATATGAAAATCGATTAAAAACGATTCTTAATTATGAATGAATCGCAAAAAACACTTTCGTCAAAACACTTAATTATTTAAAAATTACATTGAGATGTTTGTGATAAAATAATTTCAATTGTAAGGCTTAATTAACTGAGCAGGTATCTCACCACTTAGTTCAACATTTATCTAACTTAATTACATTTTTTAATTAAACTTATATAAACTGCAAATCTGATGGTATATTTATTAAGAACAGTTCCGTGTATTCAATTAAAATCGGACTTAATTACATTTCATTAATTTAGAGGATAACTTCAGAAGGCGCGTTTCTGTTTTACAAACAGCTATAAAAGAAATAACGAATTGATATTTTTATGAATCCAATTGTGTAGATATTTGTCTTTAAAGAGAGAATTGTAGTTCACAAATAAAAAATATGTTAACAACACCTTAAATCTGAACTTTTCTTTAAAGAGGAGGTAAAATAGAAATTAAAAATTACACCATTCCTAAATGATGTAGGTCAGGGATGGCGAACCTTTTTTGACGTCCGTGCCACAAAGTCATAAAAATTCTTTTTTAAATAGGTAACGTGCCACAATAAAATTTCATTCGAAATGTTAGCGTGGTGAAACTATACGTAAGTATAATTAAATAAACAAATAAAAGCAATTCTTATTTTTTTTTTATTAATCAATGTTTTACAAAAAGCAATATGCTAGAAACAAAATTCACGTTAAAAATAATTGTTTTTAATGTAATTTTTGTTGCTGTACACAAGATGATAAAGATTTAATATTTGGTTCATATTTAGTTAATTTCAACAGTACGCATGCAGAGTTCGACTCATCCGTTATTCAATTCCTATATTTATTTTTTATAAAATTTAATTCTGAAAATAGAGATTTAATTGTCTTTGCTAATATTTTTAAACAATTAAACGTGTCAGGAATTGAATTCCATGTAGTTAGAATTTCATCTTCTGCAATTTTATTTATTTTATCCAATAATCGATTACTTTGAATAATTTCTAAATCATTTCTTAAATCAACAAATTTTTGGTTCCATATGGTACTTGACTGAAATTCAACTAATTCCATTTCTAATTCATTAAAATTTAACCACTCAAGGACTTTTAAATTTAATTTTTCAAATGGTATTGTATCAGGATATAAAATAAATTTTAAAGTTTCT
>NW_020439074.1:862398-865990 GCF_000699045.2 Agrilus planipennis
TAGTCAGAGACATATTAGAGGCAGAAACAGGAGTTAGGAGGGGTAGAGGTAGACCTAGATTAGATTACTCTTCGCAAATAGTTAAGGATGTGGGCTGTTCTAGTTTTAGGGAAATGCGAAGTTTAGCTCAGGATAGGAAAGAGTGGAGGTACGTGTCCAACCAGTCTAAGAACTGATGACCTTATGATGATGATGATACTAATGTTTCGAGAAAAATTATCCTTTTCGATTCGCTCGGAACAAATTAACACAAATAAATACATAAATAATTATTATGAGGTAAGAATAGGCTTAATAAATTTGTATATATTTTCAGAATATGTCAGTATAGGTAACAATTTTCATTATATATATTTACTACCAATAAAACATGTGATTAATTTTAAATTAGTTTAACTGGTTGCCTGATGAAACAGCACTTCTTCGTTCGTTAATATTTCTAGGAGTACGACTTTCCTGAAATTTATTCTCAAGGGTATTTGGTACACAATAAAAAAGCTGAGGAAGGAAAAATGTTTAAAAGTAGGACAGCAGGTGTAGGTAATAAGTTTCGTTTTTCTCTACTTACCTGACCTAAGACATCCTTAAACATGCTTAGTAAAAAAATGTGCGAGAGTTTACCCAATTAATTATTCCCGTACCACTCTATCTCACGAGTGGTCATCTCATCGAGAGAGTGCTTTCTATATTGGCTCATTTCCATATCGCTTAATTATACGAAGGAGACGTTGTGGTGACTATCTTGAGTAACTTGTTAACATCCATTACGGGTGGTAAACAAAGAGGTGCAGTAAAAAGTGTATAATTTGCATGGATACCTATCTTTTAGTTGCATGCCAAACGGGTATAAATCGTCGAGACCTCCCTTGCGCTCGTAGATATCTAGAGCTCTTGCGCTAAAATCCTAAATCGCCGTTACCAACGAAAAAATATTGCCCGTAGATTACATAAAGATCCCAGTCGAATTTAAAGATAAACATATCGGGCGCAAAAGTGCCAATTAAAACGAAACCAAAACGCGAAACTTATGGACAACGAAGGGAGTGGCGTGGCATGAATGAGTGAACAGATTCTAACAATATGTTCTTATTCTCGACAACATGACATAAACAATTCCAAAGGAATAGCGACCAACCGAAGCCGCCGATTGTAAACCACAAAAACAATGGTTAAATTGCGTTAAATAGCATCGCAGCGTGATATGAAGCAGTTTAAGTCATGGCGCAAAACAAGACGCAGATCAGTGACGTGGGGTCTTGTAAATCACAGAATAGTGACTGCATTAGATGCTATTGGGATCCGTCAAATGGGCATACACCATATGGTGGCAAAATTTATAACTCGAACGAGGGAAAAATTTACATAGGAACTGTGCACGCAAATTATAAAATTGTTTATTAAAATAAAAAATAAAACACGTTAAAAAAGTAAAAAAATTTTTGATGATGGAGTCGACGAANTTAAATTTAATTTTTCAAATGGTATTGTATCAGGATATAAAATAAACTTTAAAGTTTCTTCAAATTCTTTAAACTGCGTAAATCATGCAGAAAATTCCTGAATCTCAATATTTGAACAAAGAGCTCTAGATTGACTGATTTATTGGCGAGCTCTAACCAAAATATACGCGAAAATACAGAATATACTGAGAAGCCTTGATATGTTGTCCTAAATATGTAATCGTGGTCTAATTAGTCATTAGCATTTACATATAAAAATCTGTCACAATTTCACGAATGGCAAAACAAACGCGGGTCGCTGATTGTTGGACTAAACCTAAAGTATATACAAATTCACTCCATCATTTAAGTTTAGATGATATGAAAGCATCCTAAAGTCCATCCATTCCAAATGCTCTTCATTCTTCATCTTCAAACTGCGAGAGCTTTTAACATCCATCTGTCTGAGGACCATAAAACAATATCGTCATCGGTGCACACTACTTCGTGAAGTGAATGTGGAAAATGCTGACGCAAATGACGTTCTAACACTGCAAAGAATCCACAACAACGAACCAGCCACTTCTTCTCTGATTTTAATTTCTACCGCCTCGTAGTATCCATTTGTGTATTCATCCAGCATTCTTGTTCTTGTAGT
The DNA here is from genome assembly GCF_000699045.2 of Agrilus planipennis. NCBI lineage: Eukaryota > Metazoa > Arthropoda > Insecta > Coleoptera > Buprestidae > Agrilus > Agrilus planipennis. Next base: position 864,496 of record NW_020439074.1, read on the forward strand.
TTTTCTGTATTTACGCCTACTAAATACTCTGGCGACTGGCACTTAATGTAAATTTAGACTGTTGCCTTGCAACTGTTTTTCGTTACCAAGTCGTTATTGTTACTTGTATCTTCAGAATTCAAAAGTGACTTTATTTGTACATATGCCCAAAATTCTTCATTGATACTTTATCACTAATTTTCCTTGGGGAGTACTGGAAATGTTAATAGCCTTTGAATAATTCCAGTTTTTAAGTTTATTAGAAAATAGCTAAACCTAGGGCCACACGACACCGTTTACGAACCGGTAGCGAATACGGTTCTAGCGGCTGTGCATATAATTTTAAGGACAACCCGAGATAAAAATGTTCAGTCTCTCAGAGCCTCTAAAAGCGAGACTCGAGTCTTCGTCTCTCATCGAGTCTCTTTGGTGTCGCTGAGAGAGACTGTCAAAAACACTGTTTAGCGTCTCTGAACGAGAGACTCGAGTCTCTCATACAGAGATCCTCATTTCGTATCCAATCTCTGAACGAGATACTCGAATCTCTGAACGAGAGACTCGAATTTCTGAATTAACAATTTTATCGTTCGCGTCTCTCATACAGAGACTATGAGAGATCCATAAAAATACCTAGGCAATAACTGAGAGACTACGAAAAATTGTGAGAGACGATCTGAGAGACGCTGAAAGACTCTGTGAAACTGGAGAGAGACTGAAATTTTTTGTCTAGGGCATACCCTTAAATATCTGCGAACAGTAATCTAAAGTAGGTCTACCTCTACCCCTCCTAACTTCAGCTTCTGCCTCTAATATGTCTTTGACTAGACCTTCATGCCTGAGAAGGTGTCCTACCAACCTATCTCGCCTATTTCTTATAGACTTCCATGGAGTCCTCTGTTCTCCTACTCTTTCTAATACTTCTTCATTTCTAACCTTCTCTTTCACGGTATCCTCATCATTCGTTTGTAACACCACATTTCTAACCTTATCTTTTCCACCGCGCCCACTGTCCATGTTTCGCACCCGTACAGCGCCGAGTTCCAAACATACATCTTTAATAACCTTTTTTGAATTTCTAAATTAACCGTTCGCGAGCATAGAAGTAACTTCTTTTTATTGAAGACGACCCGACCCTGCGCTATCCTCTGCTTTATATCCTTCCGTCTTAACGTATCGTTTAAATTTTCCTTGTCTCTATTGATTTTTGCTTTCAAAGTATATTTCAACAAATTTAATTTTGAATCATTTGAGTATGTTTTTACAGACGTATTGTTTTTAAAATATTAAACAGTGTTTCATAAACCATTGACAAATTCCACTGTGACTAATTTTATTATTTCAATTCCAATGGGTTTTCTACAAAAGATCATCTAAATTGTATCACTCTGTAGGCAGATTAATAGGCGAGCGAAAAACATCCAGTATTCTACAATACTTTCTAATTGAAGGTGACCTTCCCTTACTCGTGTACGCATGTGTCGTGGTGGCATGTTGACGCATGTTTCGCTTATCTATT
>NW_020439074.1:873509-920795 GCF_000699045.2 Agrilus planipennis
AGAGAAAAAAGTAAACTAATAGAAGCTTGGATGAAAGCAGTAGGTATCAAAGAAGTGAATTCCGGAATAAAAATTTGCTCACGTCATTTTAATGCACATGATTATATTTCAGCAAGTATTTACCATCAGCCATAACCTTAATATTTAAAACTAGAATCATACTAAAATTATAAAGTGAGAAATTATTTATTCCTATGATTTAACAGCGACATCAAAGAGACTCGATGAGAGACGGAGACTCCAGTCTCGCTTTCAGAGACTGAGAGACTTAAAATTTTTATCTCAGGCAGCTGGGCGCTGGAACGCAGAATGGAGTTACGGAAAGATTGCAAACTACAAAAAACAATAGTGAGTTAGAAATATGAAGATTGGAAAAACTTTGGCGGTTGTTGTAGAACAAAGAGAATAGCTCAAAACCCCAACGCCAAAACAAGACACTGTAGTTGTCCGATGCACTTTTAACAAAGTTACCTTCTTCAGGGACTGAAGTAAACTAACTAAGATAACATCGGTATTGATTTAAATTTGAAGTACTGACCATTTAATTTGTTGCCTTAAAATGATCCTAGACGAGCATGTTGGCGATTATGTGTTGCAAACTATCTCGTTTCGTTACATTCGCCATACAAAGTAATTAATGTGCCGTGTAATTGTCTATTTTCGTTTTTTTTACGTCTCGGCGGTTTTAAAAAATGTAAAAATCTAGCTATATTTAAAACTGGAGCAACTAATAACATTTTAGTACGGCTAACAGTAAGGTCGTTACATGCAGAGATGTTTATATGTTTAAAATAACTGCAACTGCATTAAATAACTACTTCATAAACTTTAATAGGTACATTTTGCAGTGAATTTCAACTGGTCTCAAATGCTCGCAAACTTGAAGCTAAACCAACTGTACGTACATCTACAAACTGAATTGTTGAACTGTAATAAAAAATTATGTACCTACCTACAGTACAAACGTAATAAAGGAATTTTGTTTTTACTTTTCTCTAACTTGAATTTTACGGCTGTAGGTACTCAGAATATAATATACTTTTATCAACGGTTCAGAGGGAAATTATACTTATATAAATATGCGAGATTTTAGTAAACTGACAAATAAATCGTCATTGTCATAAAGTCTTTAGCCCTAAAACTATACTTCATTTACTTTCTCTAGCGATTTGCCCCTTCCAATGTAGATAGGGAGAAAAAAGCTCATTATACTCTCGACTCTTGTTCATTAAACATACTTTTTCATACAGTACCTGCCAAAAGTTTTGTTCGATCATGAATAGTAGTGCGAGTCGAAAACAAGCGTTAAAGCCTTTAATATGTCTTCAAATATAAATAAACATCTCGTTGATATTTTCAATAGTAAATGGTACCAATAACAGCACATTTGAGCAATGCAATTGTAGTGGATAAAATGTTTGACCGAGAGTTGTCTCCTTTCTTTTCTGGTCTAGTGCTGTTCTTTTCTATTTTGCGCCGGTCAAACTGAAGGTCACATCGCTACAGAAGCTAAACGAACTATAGTTAGTCATGTCTTTTTACTTCTTCCTATCTTGAACCAATCTTCAGATTTCTTGAAAATTAAAACAAAGCTACATCTCTAACTTTACAGACGATCTAATGTACCTCTGCCTCTCTTTATTCCAGTTTCTTCTTCTAAAATTTATGAGAAGGTGTGGTACCAACCCATCCCGCCTATTCCTTATTGACTTCTCTATTACGCTCTGTCCTACTCTGTCTAATACATCCTCATTTCTAACTATTTTTATCCACAGTATTTTATCTGAAACTTCTTTTATTCTTCAGCTCCCCTGTCGTACCTATACAAAACCGTGCTCCATAAAATTGATTTCTCTTTGTAAAAAGCGATCAGACTTTACCTTTTTCTTTGTTTTATATCTCTTGCGCTTTTTCTATTCTGAATTAGAAAATCAATAACTTCTAGTTTTTTATCTTCAAAATTCATAAGGGTAACGCAGCCTTCACGAACTCCTAAATTCGTTGGAACAAACCGCGACACCCCTCAAACGCATCGAACTGCATTAATTGGACTTCTATTACTTTATTGAAGTGAAACTTCCTTATCGACGGTAGGTAGGAAATTTACTAGGGTACAAAACCGTAAAGTGTAACGTCACGCGTGACGCACCACGTGCCACGTGTGACCCCTAGTGGATATGTTCAAAAGGAGTCATTTTAACAGACTTCAGACGCTAGCCTATTAATAGCAACCAGTAATCCGAAAATTGCCATTTCGACAAATTGTCCTTTGCTGTATTGTATATGTATTACATATGCGTTTGTTTATTTGTTTTGATTTCTAATTATTCTCTGCGGTTTTGTATGGTGCAAGCGTAAAAGGTTTTAACAAAACTAAACCAAAATTCCGCATTCGTCCGCTCGAAATAAAGTTGTATTTTTCAGATGTTTAATAATTAGATAATGCAATAGTTTAATTAAAAAATACTACTATAATATACAATCTAAAGAAGTTTCACTTCTTATCTTTTTTATTTATATGAAAAAATTACTCAATGTGTTTGTTGGGACGAGTTTTCCTACATCACGTCGTCTTCTTCAAAAACTCAACTCGCCACTAGTGTATTAGCTCTAGCCCTTCTTTTACATACCTTTATTTTTAATAATTTTCATACCACACCCTTGTGCCAATGCCGCTTCCATTTTATTTAAAGCCAAAAATAAATTAGAACGTAAATATTTTCATTGTGACAGAAATTGGCCCTCTCTCAAAATTTACTACCTCGAAAAGCAATTATGGAACATTTGTGTATAAGGTGACACAAGTGTACTCCTGTCCATCCGTTTTCAGGAACCTCTAGACGTGAAATTGAAAAATTGCTGAAAAAATATTATCCATCATGCATATATCTCAATAGTTAATATTTAAATGAAAACGGACAAACAGACACACGAGTGACCCTATAAGGGTTCCGTTTTTCATTGGGACGTAAGGAACTCTGTGAAATATAAAAAAGGTCCCAGGTTCAGACAAAAAGATACATTTTTAGAAAGGATGCAAAGTTCTAAATTGAAAATCTAGTATTTTCGAGGGATTTTGTTGCAAGGCCTTGCTGAAGAAAAAAAAAATAACATCATAAGGGTAAATGCAACGTATTATAATTTATTCAACAATGTCGAAAAATCGAATATAAATGTACACAAAAAATACATACAGCGAGTACATAATATAAGTTGATTAAATTCTGAAATGTACCGTAGAGATTTTCGCAGCAGAATTAAATTTTCGTCTTTACATCCGTTAAGAAACGTTGTCAGAAGAATTTGAGTTAAGTTTATTAAATATAATCCGAGATTTAGCAACTCCCTTTGGTATTATGCGTTCCGTCTTCTCATGATTTAACAATTCGTATTCAAACTTTTTACGCGCAAAAAGCGCTCTTCCTCCGAAATGTAAAGCTTCAAGTATATAAGCAGTAGAAATAAGATAAAACAGAGTGTTTCTTTTTTTTACCAAAGCCATCGCTAAAATTCTCGCTTTATTCTATGAAAATTGTATATTTGATAAAGTATTTTTTATATACATACATTTACTTATTTAGTTAAAGCTCCAACATACATAAGTAGAGGACACACCAAATTAATGTCTACACATACTTACTTCATTAATAACTCGATAACATTTCTTATTCAAGAGTAGTACCCATCTTTATTATTAATAATTAAAAATAATGTAAATCGTACTATTCTTGGTCTTAACTGGATTATCTGATAATAATACAGGTTGCTTTATTTATTTCCTTCAGTTAGGGTTGACCCACACTGCGGAGCCGCTCCCGGTACGTTCTCGGTCCGACATAAATCTCCTCATATTCACATTAGTGTTCAGGTTTCGATCGCGCTTCAGTCTTTTTTCGTTAATCGATGTGAAATGTTATTGAAATTGACCACAATTAAAATAGCTCTGAAAGCTACTATTTTAGACAAAATTTATGAAGAAGAAAAATTGAAAGAAAATATAATTCGGAATTAATATGTATTTATTTCCTACTAGCTGACCCGGCAGACTTCGTACTGCCTCAATCGATAAATAAAAGACCTAAACTACGTATAGTTGATTGTCAAATGTCAAATATTATGGCCGCGTTCAGAAATTTAATTTGTGACAAAACTTAAGATTTATCAATCTACATAAAAATAATCTGAAAGATAGTTAACAACTTTCATATTTATTCACCTTTTAAACCTTCTCTGGACTTCCACAAATAATTCAAGACCAAGATTAGCCAAATTGGTCCATCCGTTCTCGAGTTTTAGCGAGACTAACGAACAGCAATTCATTTATATATATATAGATTGAACTAACAAACCAACAAACGTAAAATATATTACAAATTTAACCAATCANAACAATATGCTGTTTTTTAAGTAATTTCACTATCAAATTATAAATTCACTCGTACTCAGATACAGGGATACAACTGACCGATAGCAACGGAACGAAACGCAGTCAAAAACGTGTTCACACTACCGATACAATCCGGGACAAGTCCGATGTTGCTTCAATAAAATATTACTTTAAAACTGTCGTCATAATAGCGTGATCGTATTGAAACAGCCGCGATAAAGTCAATGTGAATAAGCCCATTATTTCACCTCCACAAGTATTTTTCCTGACCGAGGGCGTATTGAGAGCGACTCTGTAGTGGGAATCAAGCCTTATTTTTAAAGAAATTTCGAAATAAGTCAGGTGATATTGCTCATGAGGCTTTTACATCATCATAAACATACAAAATTATCTATAATTTCACGATAGATAGTAATGGATTGTGTTAAGAAATTATAAAAATCGCAATGATGTAGAAGAAGCAGTTTTTCACAAATCTTCATCATCTTAATCTTTATATCAATCGAAACGTCTCTCAATGCCTTCAAATGTGACACTGATGGCAGCCTGACAAAAAGAGACCAAAACTCCGAACAGCATTCTTTGTTTTGCATATTCAATACAAAAATGTATTTCTACGTGCGATTTCAGACAAGTGCTCCCATCAAAAAAGTCGTAAACACATTTCTATCTTTTGTTTGCGTTTTTTTTAACATTGTAAGTTCCTACAATCGGTAAAAAACCATTCCTCAAATTATTCAATAAAACGTGTCATTTGTAAGAAAATAATTTTCAAAAAAACGTATATTAAAATATTATATGTATTTAATCAATATTTATATTTAAAAAAGTGTAGCATCCATAAAAATCAATCAGAGTCTATGGGCACATTTAGCGAAAGACTTCTGACTTCTGAATATATTTTGTGACACTTTTACGAGCAACTCCAGGATTCCCTAATCTCTTGAGCCTATTCGGTCGACTTTTTTCTAAGTAAACCTCATAAATCGCTCTGTTATCTCTCACAAGCGGGCCTCAAGAAGCGACCAATCGGTACATAAACCCCTCGCTTATTTACAAAATATAAATGAACATTACTCGTATCATTTAGTTACCAACCTTCCTTGATGTTACTCTCCGATTTACCCAACTGAACCATTTCAAAGATAAGGATAACCAGCAGCAACTTTTTAACTTTACAGTCACAGCGCTGCATTTTATTCATAAAAGTAACAATTGCCTGTTTATACAATCAACGGGAATTAACCACTTAACAAAACATACGGTCAATTGTTATATACGTAGTTTTAAAGTTTAGAAAAGTTTTCGGGGAAACACGCGACCCTAATGATGCAATTTGTTTCACTGGTCGATGCCCGTACGGTTAGTACCGTAAAAATTGTAGGCATCTTTTTTCGATCGGGTAATTTTCAGTGTTGCCTGTCGAGTCGTGAAAAGTTCGCGACGATCGACACCCCGGTTTCGGGAAAACGGAAAATCTGTCGCTACCAACACACGAAAGGCCCGAACGTACTGCGGTGTGCGGATGCTTCAGCTTCGCTTACGTTGGGCGAAGCGCAAGCGTGGGCCGGTCGGCTTTCTGTCGCCGAAGAAGTTCAGTTGCCACATCGGCGAAGTCGAGCTATAACGACAACTTTACAAGATCTAATAGCAATTGCCGTTATTTATAAAATTATTGTTACCAGAGGCGTACACACAAATTTTTATGAATAAGTAAAACTTTGCGTTGAAACTACTAAAAATCAGTAAAAGATTCAAGAATGTTCTTTGATATTGATAGGTACTACTACAAAATGACATAAATACTGGTTTGAATAAAGTAATGTAACAGCGCGTTTTAGAAAATACCACAAGTGGCGCGGTAAACGCCATCTGTAGTACGATGCTACATTTTATGATTACGTATGCTCCAACAAGATCCATTTAAATATATGGAGCTAACCTCTACTTGTTGGGCACGTTACCATTTGTGGTATTTTCTAAAACGCGCTGTTAAGACAGCAGGTAAAAGTTGGTCTGTGTTCTGTCAGAGCTGTCTGCGACGTGCTGATGAGATCCAAAAAGATCGAAATCGCGATCCGCGTCTGGCAGTTTCGACAGAATACAGACCACTTCGAATTATTTTATTCGATTATGGTAACGTGCCCAACACGTTGAGGTTAGCTACGCCGGAATTCGATTCAGCAAGTAGATATCCATATAGTTAAATGAACCTTGTTGGAGCATACGTAATCCTAAAATGTAGCATCGTACTACAGATGGCGTTTACCGCGCCATTGGTTGTATTTTCTAAATACTGGTTTCTACAAAATTTTATTTATCTGAATGCATTCAAACCTCACTAACAATAACTCGTTCTGATTTGACACCCAGGCAGACAGTAGACATAATAGTCGGCGATGTAAAGAGTGCCTTAATGTAGAGGAAGAAATAAAAGTCGGACGGAGCCAAATCCGGAGAGTATGGCGGGTGTAGACTGTGGAATAGATCAATAAGTTTAAACTTGATTTTAATAAAGGCTTAATAATGAGTGCCTTAAGATGGAGAGAGTATGGCGAGTGCAGGCTATAGAATAAGTTAGTAGGTCTAAACATGAGTTTAATAAGGGCTTCGACAAATAAATATTTTACGGACAATGTAGCGCACTCATTTTTTAGATTGTTGGATCTAACTAATTAGCGATACATAGTGGTTGGTTCGTTGGTGGTTTTGATCATCTGCCATTAAAAATTCGACTACTGCGCGACGCCTCAACCACATTTTATTAAAACGAGCCTGAGCCTATGGAGTAAAGTGCAAAACTTTTCAGTCGGCTCTTGTATAACAACTCCCGCCAATCCCATTCTTTCTGAACTACCTACGCTATAATCAAATCGCAAATTTCTAGTGACAGGAACTTTTACCATTATCTTGATATGTTTCCAGAAATTCAAGGACGTAAATTTGCTGAGATATCGAATAAAATGAGAAGCGACGGTTCGAGTGCGAATTGCTAACCACTCGCACTTACGTACTGTACACCTTTCGTTAGACGGCGCTCAATTAATATGTCAAGAACTGTTTAACAGGTAGATGTATAACGGCGTCTGACGTCCCGATAACATCTTCCTACGTTCGTATTCCATGTACTCGTGAATGGAAAGATGTAATCGATATTATTGTGTAGCACTCACTGGCGGAAAGCATTGCAAATGTCTCTTGAACTGTCCATTAAGATTATGACTTACCGATGTTACAAACAATAACGTCTGATGAGAATAACAAGAAAAAAACTGACTAAAATTTTGAGGGGGGTGCAGTTAAGGTCCCTAAGTGGGCCCCATGAAGTTGCCCCCCTAGAGCCTTGCCGCATTTGCGCATCATCAGAAATCCCGCATGTGGCCCTCTAGGGGAAAAAGTTTATTGTTAATAAAAAATATACAAAATCGAATGAGAAATATATTTTCACCAATGAGAAACTGTTCACTTTTACATATGTAGTAGTGGTAGTAGCAACGGTATAACTCATTATTTCTTTACTTTCGACACTAACATTAAGATAAACCATTTTTATCAGCATCTAGGATTTTACAAGTAGTAATTTTTTCATTGTTTGGAGAAACTATAGGTAAATTTCTCAATATTAAGCATCGCATGGATACGTATAAAGGGATTGTCTTTTTCGTAGTAGTTTTCCACAAATTCCAAATCACTTATTTGTGAAATTTCTTTGCTCTTAAGTAAGATTGTGTTATTGGGCTCTTTTGTAGTCAATAATACTTTAAATTACAGTCGTTTTACTGTTGTTCAACTTTACGCGTCTAGCTTCAGTTGTTTTTTATAAGTTTTTTCATTTTACCGAGAGTGAAAAAGAAAACGGATTTAACTCATCGAGTCCCCTAAGGTAAATTTAGTTATAAATTTATACATGTGTTAGGTTTTTCATCTTAAAACCCATATGAAAAACCCTATAAGGCAATCCTCATTTTGGTATCCCCACTTTTTTTGGTGGAACTTTCACAAGAATTCTATGGGGGAAATCATTATATCGGCATACCCCTCATTAGCCACATAAGACCCGCACGCTACATGGGGCAAGCCCCTTATAAATTCTAGTCGGGAAAGGACATATTTCAAAATGAAGGAGCTACATCATATCAAAAAACTAAAAGTTATTTTATAAGGGCTTTTTGTTGAGGTCGTAATAGATACCACAACCCTCTCCCTCCAATAAAGGTACCAACAACACTTTAGTGATAGAATTCCTCGCGCGAACACAAAAAAAAAATATCTGCTTTATTTTACGACACTTACTTAACGAAAGTGCTTCTGCAGATGTTGTTAAAAACAGAATTTATCGATTGTTTGTTTCTTGATGTTCGGTACTTGATTTAGCATTATTAATTTCATTATTCAAAGTTATCGCTGTCGTGAGTTTTGGTATCGTGTTATCTGCAGATACGAGGGATGTTTCTAAAGTTTTGGGAATTTAGCTGTAATTGTTATTATTTTGTTAATTTTCGTCAATATTACAACGTAGTTTTTCAACATAATCTCTATTTAACCGAATACATTTATCCCAACGATAAACTAATTCTTTTAAGCCGTCCTCAAAGAACTTTTTCGGCATGTCCTTAATCCACCTATTTATGGCACGTTTTACGTCAATTAAACTTTCAAATCGAACACCCTGTAAGGATTTTTTCAAATCTGGGAACAGATAGAAAACAATAACATTGCCTATAAGTTCTGCGTAATTTAATTATATATAGCACAATTCCCAGAACTTTGGGAACATCCCTCATAAAATCGACGACTAAATGCTTAGGAGACTATACCTGGCGAACCATTTAGGATACCGCAAAAATTTTTTCATTCGATAAGCTTAATTTTCCAAAAAAAGTTTTGATTTCTTTATCAGCATAAAATCCTGTCGCAGACATCCTCTGATAACTATCCGATTAGAAATTAGAAGCAGGTTAGCCCGATATATGTGAGAACCTAATTAGGCTGTCCAGTTTAAGGAATTCCAAGTGAGGTCCTAATGAGGATTGAATAAGGATATCCGAAATAAGGATATCAAATGTCCAAATCAGGATGTCCACAGTTTATCCTATCAAAGTAAAAAATTGATGAAATCAAGTTTTTCACGCTAGGATCTTATCAGGATTGGATCATTTCATCCTGTACAGGGTAAATATAATTAAATTCTGATCAGGATTGAGTTTGGATAAACCGGATTGGCCAGAATTTAAATATCATCAGATGACTATCCTAGAGAAAATGGATTTTCTTCTTGTTAAACGTCAGTTACAGTTTTACCAGTTTTTTTATATCAGAAAAATTTTATCAATAAATCTATGGTTATCGTAAAACTGGCCTATTTTAATAATAAATTTGCAATCAGGTTTTGATTGGATTCTTTGAATTTCTCTGTTAGGTCGTAATTTGTATTTCCTTATCAGGTCCTTAAAGCGCATTAATCCTACTCATATCCACATAGGGTGATCCGTGTCAGGACCCTGTATAAATCGAGGTTATACCCTGTCAGGTCCACGATCATAATTTCTAGTCGGGTAGAGACGGTACATCCGCATGTAAGAAAAATTTTCTGAAAAGACCTACAATTTTCCAGCTACAGGCTGAGACAGGCAATTTTAAAGAGAGAAGCTCCCGAGCAGGACTGCGGTTAAAAAGTCATAGCTTCCGTATCGTCCAAGACTGTATGTTGTTTCACTACACACTTTTAATATAAATCATTTAAGTCACCTGAAATGTTCTCGGTTTGGCTCATAGATGACATTTAAAATATGAATTGCTATTAGAGCATCCTTCCTGTTCGTCAGATTAGACTTCTGATGATTCACATCTGTTCGAAATATGAAGAAATTTCTGAGTAAAAAACGTTTTGGGTCGAATGAACAGATGATAGACGTGGTTAATGGATATTTTGAAGGCCTTCCAGAATCGTACTTCAAGGTCGGAATATAGTTGTCTAGGAAAAACATTTCACGAAGTGTATTCAACTAAACAGAGACTACATTGAAAACAAGAAACTCAGTTTTCCACTACTAGACCGATAATTTTTCATCTTGCCCTCGTATGGCGGCTTGTGTTTTAAGGATTCGCCAAGAAAGAAAATCCTACAAAACTGTGACCCGCTTTAAAACAAAAAACCATTGTTTTAATATCATCCAATACAAATGTAATACGAACACAATGTATTTGAAAATCCCTGAAAATTATATCATGTTTCACATTTTCTTTGTATAATATGTCATGTTTGTTGACATAGCCCCGTCACAAGTAGATTTTGAATTTGTTTTTATGGTGTATCTATCTCCTAAAAGAAAAAAAAGTAAAAACGAACAAAAAGCGTTTTAATGCAAAGATGATACGATCGAAAGATGGAGAATACATACATGATGATAGGTTCATTATTTTCGTAGTACGGATACTGAAAAAAAGATTGGGTTTAGCTACCTTAAAGATGAGAAATTGAAAAAGTTGGAAGAAACTTCTTTTGAAAACATTAATTCACCCTCAAAATGTTCGTAGGCACGAGAACATCTCAAAAATTCAGTTCTTCGACACTAATCCTTTTTGTTACTCAAGATTAACTACTTCCTATTTGTAAGATCTATAATACATTTAGTTCCCTTCCACATTTCAATTGTTTTGTCATTCATCTCCTCATCTGATAAATATATTTTTCGTATCAGGCATTTATACATAATCTGGGGTAGACAGACTTAAAGAGAACATGAAGTTGTAGAAGAACTTCCAACAATTTTCATTACATAGACAATCCTTATTGCACTCACTCCAAGAAGGTCTTAAAAATTACTCTAGATACTTCTTCGAAGGAGTAGTCATAACTCTTTTTGCTGATGTATTGCCTTCTCCATTTCTGACGCAGATTTCCTTGTAACAATTCATTGCTTTAACATTCCCATGGCCTCCGATATTTATAATGATGAACTCAATTTTCATCTACTGTTGTGAAAAGATTCCTGAAACATTGTCAAATCAATCTTTCAACATTTGACAAATGGCTCAAAATGGGACACCCTAAAAAACTTAAGAATCGGTCAGTAAACGTCCAAAATCTGTCACTGCATTCACTTTATTTTGATTGATAAAATAATAAAAGTTGTGTAGAACTCAGGGACAGAAAACTTATTAAGTTCCATGTGCATTACATCATTCCAATACCCACATCGACGCTAACGGGTTTCAATTGTTAACTACCTAATAAAATTAGAACTAATTTTGATTTTGCCTGTCACCTCTTTACTTGTCATCATCATCATCATCATAAGGTCGTCAGTCCTAAGACTGATTTGACACGCACCTCCACTCTTTCTTATCTTGAGCTAATCTTCGCATTTTCCTAAAACTAGAACAACTCATATCTATCACAACTATTTGCGAACAGTAATCTAATCTAGGTCTACCTCTACCCCTCCTAACTTCCATTTCTGCCTCTAATATGTCTCTGACTAGACCTTCATACCTGAGTATCTTACCAACCTATCTCGCCTATTTCTTATTGACTTCCATACAGTCCTCTGTTCTCCTATTCTTTCTAATACCTCTTCATTTCTAACCTTCTCTACGCACGGTATCCTCATCATTCGCCTATAACACCACATTTCGAACGCTTCTAACCTTTTCTTGCGCTATCCTCGCTACTACTCCTTCAGTCCTGACTTCCTAGATAGCTAAAATCGGTCACTTCTTGTAATTTTTGATCTCCTATCTTTATATTCGCTCTTTCTCTATTTTTTCTTCCCTTACATACATTATTATTTATTTTCATACAGTACTGTTTTGTCAATACGTACGCCCTTATTCGCGGATAAATTTTACATTTATTAACGAATGAAATTTTAGTGTGATAGAAATATAATCATGAATTGGTGAGAACGTATAAATAAGAAAACGGTGATTTCTGCTACAGAACTGGGTAGGTTTCCGAATATAGAAATTGACTTCAGTTGACCTACTTGAGGTTTCAGCTTTCATGTACATATACATACCTACGTATTACGTACGTAGAAATGTACAAATGGAGGATACTTGTACAAATATGTATCGCATAATTTCAAGAACTGACAATATTTGTACCATCGTTTCTACGCTACCAATTGATAAAAGCATAAAAAAAATTAATATATTAACAACTTCTAGATATATTGTCATAATAAAGCGAATTATGTATTTACTTAGATCCTCTACCATGTTATAATGAAGCGAATTTTATATTTTTAGAAATATAAGTACTGTAATCTAATATTGAAAGTGGATCATACAATTTAGAATCACTACAGTCAACAATTTAACTATGGTTAATTAATAACCTAATAGTACCTACCTATAAGAATAATCTTAGACTATCTTATTAAATAATTGGGGAACGTAGAAACGACAGGGTGAGTGAATACGGTAAGCCGCCTCACCACCCTGCATCATCGTGCTTTTGAATTTTTGTCGCTAATTGACCTACTAACAGAGTAGGTAAGTAGGTTTTAGCTTCTACTTTTAAATAAACAATTTAGAATAAGAATTTATGGATACTATATAAAAATATTATTTAATGTTTTAGTGAATTAATTGGGTAAAACTAATTCAAAATTAATCATTAATTTATTTAATTTCACTTTTTACGAAATAAATAACTAAATATACAAATATACATAAAGGTGACTGTAGTTGACATTTTTATTGTTTAGCTAGCTTTTACCCCCCGCTAGGTGTGCATTTTTCATATGTATGTAGGTGCATTTTTTTGTACGTACTTCAAATAATTCAAAAGTTCCCTTTTAAACTTCGCAAACATAACGTAATCGTACGTTCTCTGATATCAGATAGAACGATGAAGGAACGTTTTATAAAAAAAAAAGTCCTTTGAAAGTAAATTTAGCTGTGGCGCTTTGGAATTGTTTTTAGTAACATTTTCTCAGAAAATCAAGCTCATTAAATTCAATTCAGAGGGGTTTTTGTTCGGTTTTCTGGCTGAAAAAGTGCAACTGTATGGCGCAGTATTAAAATTAAAAGCATGCGATAATTTTCTGGGGCGCCACGCCAGAAGCGCCTGTCGACAGCAAATGGGAAGAATATTGCAGCTGTACGCAGCAAACGAGTTTTTTACATGTTTCTATTCCATTACTTGCTAATTAGCATGTAGGCAATTTACAAACGTCTTTTTTATTTTTGAAAACGTTTTAAACTAGATAATTTGCACGCTTACTTGTATTACATACGCATCAAAACCCGAACACATTATTTATCGAACGCACGCGTACGTATTATTATGTATGTATATATAAAAAACGGACAGACAGACACACGAGTGATCTTATAGGGGTTCCGTTTCTCATTCGGACGCACGGAACCCTAACCCGAGAATCAGCTTAACATTGTAGTTGAAAAATTTCTTATTAATTTTCCTGTAATTTATAAGTAAAGAATTATTTGCTGTATTTTTAAAAATTTTAGGTTCAGTAGTTTCAGAGATAAGGGTGGAATGGTTATAAAACTATTTATTTTAAAATTTTAAAATATATATATATGAGACCCTTACAATAAGCCTTTCCATTTAATATGTCACACGATACAGTTTGCAAAACTTTTTTTTTATTTTCTGAGTCATGTGTATAGGTACTAAATTTCAACTTAATCGGTCCAGTAGATTCGGAGCAAATTGACTATGACAGACAGCCAGATAGACACACGAGTGATCCTATAAGGGTTCCATTTTTTATTCGAACGTACGGAACCCTAAAATGAACGTGACTGCCTATATTTCAAGCTTCCCGTCGTACATGTCGGTAGCTACAGTCTATTTCAATATGTTAGAATTGTGACCTTGAATAAATCTGCGCGAAGATAGAAAGAATACACACTAGGCGTGAGCAAATCAGAAATAGTTGGAAAAAGCTTGAACAAGCAGAGCTCTCGATGGGCGGTCTTAGGAGATTGGCTAGAACTGTACAGTACTAAACGAAAATGTCTAGCAATTTCTTAAAACAAAAATGTATATAAATTCACAATAGAAAACAAAGCAAATGTTTTATAGGTGTGTCGAACGTTAAGTTAATTCACTTGTTTTTATTTTTGGCTAAATATGCTTTTTAATAAAGCATATTCTTAAATTTTAATGAGGCATTTTAAATAATTTTGCAAATGGTACTGTACACTTTTGTCTAGTTCTCGCTCGATGATCGGTGGAGAAATGAGCTCCGCAGATAAATATGATTGAATATGGAATTATGCTATGGCGCATCCTAATAAAGGAAAGGGGCATATCTCC
This sequence comes from Agrilus planipennis, assembly GCF_000699045.2. Taxonomy (NCBI): domain Eukaryota; kingdom Metazoa; phylum Arthropoda; class Insecta; order Coleoptera; family Buprestidae; genus Agrilus; species Agrilus planipennis. Next base: position 888,191 of record NW_020439074.1, read on the forward strand.
AACTTCTTGAAACGAACAGTACAAGAGTGTGGAAATGGTTTGAAAATGGCCGACTAAGACATTTTCATATTTCTAGAAAAATGTTCTGAAAGCTGTTTGACCCAAAGAGTCGCGAACGTTCTGGAATATTCGAAAACCATTTTGTATGAGTTGTGGAGACGGATTTTAAGGCTACATGAAGGCAATTTTGTATATGTATCTCGACCAAAGTGTCACCAAACACCCGTTTAGAATAAAAATGACTGCACCACTGTATCCACTTGAATGTTCCTTAACGATTCTGTTCTATCACAGCTGGAAAGTTCCCGAATATCGGGGGTTGCCCTTAAGAAGAATATTCTTGGGCGAACTAGACCGGAAGAATCCAAAACGCTCTGAAATGTTTGAGTAGTGGAGCAGTGTCTTAAAAATTGTTTGGACTCTCATATAATATTCGAAATTTTTTCAGTCTGATATGCATTTTAGGTTGTCAAACAACTACCGAAACACCTGATTAGAATAAGAGAGAATGTAAACGCCAGCGGAGCGGGTTGTCGTTACGTACAATTGTATAACATCTGTTTAGGGAATCAAATAACTTAAAATGGAACAAGCACTAGTGATACAAAACGAAGAAATCGGGTCGCTTTTACCAAAAATAAATCACTTTTACCTCCTGCAAATTATTTTAGAAATTCGAAAAATATTATTAAAATTGGATCTTTGGAAGCACAGATATGTATAGGCGGTGGCCGCTGCGGGAAGGAAAGTGCTAGGGGAGGATGTTCAAAATACCATTGTTAGAAAAGGTTTAAAGAAATTTAATAGGTGTAGGTGAACAGAGATAGCACTATGGAAGTAAGTAAGAAATGGGTAAGATATGTTGGTAAGACACCTTCTCAGGCGAAAGGGGCAAGTTAGATACATATTTGAAACAGAAACAAAAGCTCAGAGGGGTAGAGACAGACCTAGACTATTAGATTACTCAAATAGTTAGAGATGTTTTCGAGACATGCGAAAGTTGCCCAAAGATAAAAAGAACTGGAGGTGCATGTTCAACCAGTCCTCATACTGAAGACCTAACAGATCAACTCATTAATTTGAGTGAAACACGATTATTTATTAAATTGACCATTGGAATATCGCGATCGAATGTGGAAAGAGAAATGAAAATAAAAAGCATAGTAAAAGAAAAAATGGTAGTTAACTTGAGCAAAATATTGACACATCGTGTATTCTGATGCATGTAGCTACACTGCATTTGAAATCACGTACCAGAAGTTCGACTGAATGAAGGACAATGTCAATCTGACAATTAAAACCGTCTCATTACTTGGTCCGACACGAATATACCACCGCATTTATGCCGTTATTCCGTTCATTGCTCTATTAAAATCAGTTGCCCTGATAACGAGCAACCGTGCATAATTGCTGTTATGATAACCTGTTAAACTTTGCTTTTGTATGTGATTTATTATAAACCGAGTGTAGAATCGTGGTAATGGATATATCCGTTTATGGTCGTGTTCTATTACGTTATATAATACGTAAATGGTTTGTATTAAGAGTTTACCATAGCCGACGAACAATGGACGTCGTTAATTTGAAAATTCATCCATACTACTAAATATTTCCTTGTTTAGCTGCCTTTGTAATTGCAGGTTGATAAAGAAAGGGCTCGCGTTAATCATTTAACTACAGTATAATCGGAAAATTGCAATACCCCATCCTACCTACACTAATTACACTGCAGAACGTTCAATAACCCTCAACTTAACTACGTAAATGATTATCCTTTGTTAAAGTGGCATGTATATCTTTTCTATTATTTCCTTGTCGGCCCTTTCACAACATTAGAAAATAAAGATCTTCAAATTTTGAACAGTAGGTAGGATTGTAAATCTGATCCGACGGGACTTGAATCTTGACGAAACTCTTGTACAAACTAAAGTGGGTGGATCGTCTTGCGCGTTTCGATGATTTAGGGAGACGGACCATAGGCTCAATCATAATGGGGGGAGCGGGGGGTTCTTAAAGAGAAACTAGACTAAGACAAGTCCCTGAAAGAGGGCAGCAGAGATCACGAGAATCGGTACCTATGGCACTCTGATGCACAAAGTTGCGATGTGGAAGGCAACGGGAAACCACCACTTTATGATATCCCAACTAAAACGCACCGAAATTAAATGATGACGTCCACTGGGGTAAAGCACTCCGGACGTAAACTAGTCCCCCATTCGGATGTCCGGGCAATAGGAATTAGCTCAGGATAAAAAAGAATGTAGTTGTCCTAGGGCTGACGGTCTTATGATGATGATGATTAGGATTGTAAATCGTTTTAAGAAAATTATCAAACCGACACCGATTGACAATCTCGCGTTGTAGTCCAACCTCAAGTTATCACAATCATAAGGTCGTCAGTCCTGAGACTGATTGGACGATCACCTCCACTCTTTCCTATTCTGAGCTAATCTTCACTTTTCCCTAAAACTACCATAGAACATGAACACACACACACATACACTTCTTCCTATCTTGAACCGATCTTTGGATTTTTCGAAAATTAAAACAAAGCTACATCTCTGGCTATTTGCAAAGGATAATCGTATCTTATGTACCTCTACCTCCCTTTACTCCACTTTCTTCTTCTAAAATTTGTTAGGTGTCGTACCAACCCATCCCACCTATTCCTTTTTGACTTTACTATTACGCTCTGTCCTACACTGTCTAATACATCTTCATTTCTAACTATTTTTATCCACAAAATTTCCCTGAAACTTTTTCTATTATACAGCTCCTTCGGTCAATATATCATACTTATACAAAACTGTGCTCCACATATCATCATCAAGGTCGTCAGTCCTAAGACTGCTCGGACACGCACTTCCACTCTGTCCTATTCTGATCTAATGTTCACATTTTCCTAAAACTAGAACAACCCATATCCTTAACTATTTGCGAAAAGTAATATAGTCTAGATCTACCTCTACCCCCCTTACTTCAGTTTCTGCCTCTAATATGTCTCTGACTAGACCTTCATGTCTGAGAAGGTGTCCTACTAACCTTTCTTATTGACTTCCACAGAGTCCCCTGTTCTCCTATTCTTTCTAATACCTCTTCATTTCTAATCTTTTCTAACCACGGTATCCCCAGCATTCGCCTGTAGCACCAGATTTCGAACGCTTCTAACTTCGACACGACCTTGCTCTGGTTTATATCCCTACTAGTCCATCCGTCCTGACTTCCTAGATACCTAAAATCGACCATTTCTTCTAATTTTTCATCTCCTATCCTTATATTCGCTCTTTGTCTACTTTTTCTTCCTTTCCGTGCCAGTATTTTTGTTTTACTTTTATTTATTTTCATACTACATATAAATCTCTAAATATACATTACTACCGTATAATATTAAACGAAAATAATCTATAACATCAACCCCATTTAGCATGTGCAATTAGACCAATAAAAAAATTTCAGGTACTTCGGTCGTGTGTTCTGCCACGCACTCACTTTTATTGTCATCAATATATCAAAATATAAGCAGCCATTACCGTTACTACATTTTTCGATTTCTGATCGATCTTCCGCAGTTCCCATCTTGACTTGGAAGCTCTCGGTACTCGAAATATTTCAAATATTATTCATCGTATCTGATGAGAGTCTTTCTCGAACGCGGGAATCTGTCACACAAACGCATACGAATGTGCCCTATATAAGTAAATGTACTTACATACATTTTACATAACTGCATACGTTCATGTGTACCGACGTTACGTCTGGCGAGTTTTGTTGGTTGTATGTTCTGCATTCAAATTGAACAAGGGGTTTTCGTGCATAAGCAGTTGCATTAGTTCTTCTTCAATATACAGTACACAGTACAAAGTTACTCTTTTTTAGATATCCACAAAAAGAGTTTTGTAAAAATTTATCGTGACTATGTATGAATTGAATACATTCTTTTTCAAATCGCCCATTGAATGACGTACATCCAATAGCACGACAAAATGTATTATAATTAAAAAATTCGAAGTGGTCTGTGTTCTGTCGAAACTGCCAGACGCGGATCGCGATTTCGATCTTTTTGGATCTCATCAGCGCGTCTCAGACAGCTCCGACAGAACACAGACCAACTTTTACCTGCTGTCTTAACAGCGCGTTTTAGAAAATACCAGAAATGGCGCGGTAAACGCCATCTGTAGTACGATGCTACATAGTAGGATTATCGATTAACTCTGCCTGCGACACGCTCATGAGATTCAAAAAGATCGAAATCGCGATCCGCGTCTGGCAGTTTCGACAGAATACAGACCAGTTCGAATTATTTTATTCGATTACGCCGGGATTCGTTTCAGCAAGTAGATATTCACAAATATATTTAAATGGACCTTGTTGGAGCATACGTAATCCTAAAATGTAGCGTCGTACTATAGATGGCGTTTACTGCGCCATTTGTGGTATTTTCTAAAACGCACTGTTAAGACAGCAGGTAAAAGTTGGTCTGTGTTCTGTCGGAGCTGTCTGAGACACGCTGATGAGATACAAAAAGATCGAAATCGCGATCCGCGTCTGGCAGTTTCGACACAATACAGACCACTTCGAATTATTTTATTCGATTATGGTAACGTGCCTATCACGTTGAGGCTAGCTACGCCGGGATTCGTTTCAGCAAAAAGATATCCATATACTTACTTAAATGGACCTTGTTGGAGCATACGTAATCCTAAAATGTAGCATCGTACTACAGATGGCGTTTACCGCGCCATTTGTGGTATTTTATAAAACGCACTGTATTATAATTTGTCGGTAATTAGTTCCTTAAACCAAAAAGCCTGATATCTGACGCGACACACATGTCTCGAAACAAAAGTGAAACAGAAATAGTGATAAGCAAACTTAGTCCGAATATGCAAAACCAAAACTATGTACGCAAGACTGAATAAAACCACACCAATATATTCTTTTCTTAAAACAAAATCATTTTTTGTAATTGACTTAGAAAGTACGAAGTTCAGTCATAGTACCAACTAAATCAAAGGTATAAAACCTTTTCACCATTTAAATTAGACAGAGATACCAATAAATGCGACTTAAATTATAGTTTTTGTACCTGTAGTTTTGTAAATTAGAGACTACTTAAACTTTAAGACGTAAGCTAATTACATGAAAGAGTGGACAGTTTGAAAATCTACCAATACCATTAAATTAATGTTCAACTTACGTCAGCACTTTATATGTGTGAAGATGGCAATACATTAGACGAAACATAATAAATCTGTCCTATAAGCTTACTGAAAGATATTGTTCTATATAGACAGTTACTAATAATATTCACAATGGAGCTGCCTGATAAGGCAAACAATACATTGCATGATAATAAATTCGACGTAGGTTCGTACCAATACGGGAGTACGTTTTCTGTTACAATTTCAAAGGCAATTTTAACATCTTGCACTTGATTTTTATGTGGATATTGTTGTGTTTTTTTAAATTCAATATCAAAAATAACTGTACATATTAATTTTGATTTGTTCTGCGGAAAAAAAAACATCAAAAGCATCCAACAGGGCCTATTAATGCGGGGATCGTAAGTACATATACGCTCTGTTTCCTTTGAACCCCACATGCACAGAATTTTTTTATTCATGTACAAAGAGGGCATATAAAAAGGTCACGCTTATATAAAAGATAATAAATATCAATAAATATAAATTGAAAATTCACCCACGCCTTTTGTTTGATTCCGTAGGTATAACAATGTTCTTGTTTATAGCCTATCAAATAGTATTTCGCTTTCATATTATTAACTTGATTGAAAAGTATTTAAAGATCGCTGGAGAATTTTAGTGATTTCAAAAATAACTTTTTTGTACTACGTCATTCTTCTCTCTGATCAAATTTCTGACATCAAATAGCAGAAAACCAATAAGTTCTTTAATCAAGCTGCGTGTGACCCAAGTTAATTTTACCGAATAAATAACGAGGTTGTAGTGTACGTACGTGTGTACGTGGTGATATTATAATGCATCAGAGTCCAAAAGTGCAGTTGGCGCGTTTGTAATTTTGTTTAGCCCAACAGTATTTTGCATTTTCATTAAAATTTTCCCAAGAGTACAACAACCGAACGCAAAGATGCACTGTTTGTCCAGTTATTATGCTATGAATATTAAATGCTGGCCCGGCTTGCCAGACAAGTAGACCGTTCCTTCGGTTCTTCTCATTTTTTGTTTCCGTTGGTTTTCCGGAAACCATCGCCGGTAGCCCCGATGAACATTAAGGTGTAAAAATAATTAAATTCTTAATGGAAAGTAACTTGGTTGTGGAATTAAAGCGAAATGTTCGTACATGAAGACGCATTAAACAACATAACTTTAAAAAACTTATAACGAACTATTTATGCTTTAAATTATCGTTTTACGTCAATGATTACTGCATTAAGCACTTTGCATAAAAAACCGTATGCCCGAAGTTCTTTTCTTCACTTTAAGTAACTATTTTTGTATTCTTTTATATGCGTGTTCTTTTAATCGTGTCGTAAACTTTCTGCCTGTTTGTCCTATACACACTTTTGGGCAACATCTACAAGTTAATTTATAAACGCCTTTTTATCCTTTAAAAGCAGTTTTATATTTATCTCCAAGACATAAATGAAAAATTAATTTATGTTTGTCTGTCTCTTTAAGTTTAATTTGTGTCCAATATTCATTCAAACAAAAATATGCCACTCTAAATAAAACACATGAAAAGTATAAGTAAATTATTTATTTGTGGCACCCTGGGTCAGATATAGACTCGCTGATAATGGAAAAAAGTCAGAAGTTTTTAAAAAGTGAACAGAAAAGGAGTTGATATATTCTATATTGAACTTCGTCAGAACACGATAAAACAATCTAAATTTGGAAGTATAATTAGCGCCGTCAGCTTGGCCTATCTACACATTTGATCCAAAACAAGTCGTAGAAAACATAAGGACTTGAGAGCTATCGTTCATAAGGTTCTGCAGTCGTGAGAATGCCTTCAAAGGTTTGAAACTACACACAGATGTTTATACCTTTCGAAAAGCTAAGGAATAATATTATTTCATTTCGCCTTTCTTTGTTTTGACATTTTGATCCTCATAACTGCAGTATATTCGGCCAGGATTTTCAGGAAAAAGACATACAATATTTTTACAAATCATATACGTATGTATTAAAAATGACGAAACTGTTGATGAAGATAAGCTAAGCAAATGGTCTTGAATTGATTCAGAATTTACTGAAAGCACTTAATGTACATTTCACCTTATTGAAACATCCACAGGAATCTCACAATAAATGGCAACTGCAGATACAGATTCAAAGGCTAACATCATAATTGCATAGCGTTTACTAAATTTTATTTGATTACTCAAATAATAATAATTACCCTAATAACATGGCGCCGATTAGGGAAAATTTATCGTAGTTCCTATAGTGTACCGTGCAATTTCCAAGTTTTTAAATTACGATAAAATGATAAGTATTGACACAATATGTGATTGGGCTGACACAAAGCCTCGGAAAGGAAATTTCGTTGAAGGTGAGCGTGTTTTTAATGCCAATCACATTATAAAATTCGGAAATAACAAATCCGGAAGCTAGCCTTCAAATTCCGTCAAGTTTACTGCCTACTTTTTACAAACTTCGGATTTAAAAAGTGATTCACGTTATATAATTGGTGAGGTGATTCTGGGTGATTTAAGCAATATCATATCAATGACTTGCACGTGCAAAGCCGATTTAAGAGAACGTTGCAAACACATTATTGCAACTTTGTTGTATTGCAGCAGGTAGGTTCTTAACCTCAAAATACTTATATCGTATCATTAGAATTGTGTTAAATCAATTACACAGGAATAAATAATTTCTCACTTTATAATTTTAGTATGATTCTAGTTTTAAATATTAAGGTTATGGCTGATGGTAAATACTTGCTGAAATATAATCATGTGCATTAAAATGACGTGAACAAATTTTTATTCCGGAATTCACTTCTTTGATACCTACTGCTTTCATCCAAGCTTCTATTAGTTTACTTTTTTTTCTAATTTTCCGAATATACTTTTTACATATATAAAACGGTTAGTTTTTATTGGAAAGTAGTTAATGTAGGTGAAGAGTGAAGATCGATGTCTGAAGTGCTATTGCAGCTTTTCAGTGAACATATTAGCTTTTTATTTGATTTAACTTTAGAAGAAAACTTCGTCGACTCCATCATCAAAACAATTTTTATTTTTTCTAACGTGTTTTATTATTTTAATAAACAAGTTTACAATTTGCGTGCACAGATCCTACGTAAATTTTTCCCTCATTCGAGTTATAAATTTTGCCACCAGATGGTGTATGCCCATTTGACGGATCCCAATATTCCACATTGTTAATTTCCTTATCTATTTTACTGTTTTGTTGTCGCATCACCATTGGGGCCTCTCTTCGTCGTAATATTAAATTCTTATCGCATGTAGCAATCTTGTGTTAATTTCGTTGGAAATGCTGTGCGACAGTTACATTTGGATCGATTATATTTCAGGTTGCTGACGTTCACGTCTTTCTTCGTTAATATAAAATCAAATTAAAAAAGAAGGAGAAGGAGTTGTAACTGTAACCGTCACCTCACGAAACATAGCCGCTAATGAATAGAAAGTTCGTTAAAGAAATGAGTAGCTTGCCTTTTGTATTCATTGAATGAATTTGCATGCTAAGTACCGCAAGTTGTTGGGATTGATGTTAGTTCGCTCGAATTACATCTGTGAAGTGTTTTTTCTACTCCTTTCCAGTTGTCTCATTTCATTTTTTTTATAGTTGCAACCGTCTACTTCCATAACTTTTTCCATAGTTTCTTTCAAAGTAAACTGATTCCAGCCGAGGAATTTATGCTTCGAATGCCTAACACATGAAGCGGAATCGATAGTAGAAAAATATTCCCTGAAAATATAAAGATAAGGTACCTTAAAGAATCTGAATTGGAGTTTTTACTTTATACAAACATTATCCCATGAAAATGAAGAACTTTCATTGCTTCGAAGCAGCAACATAGTAAAAAAACAGAATTTCACTACGATTTAAGATGACCATCAGGATAATGATTCCTAATGGGAGGAATGTAACTGTTTACTATACATATTTAGACCCAGAAATCCTATAGGATCACTTTGTTATTTTATTGCTAACACTTATGTACACTTATGGCTACTTGTCACCATAATCACCTTCACCAACAGAAAAGCATTCCAATATCCTCTTCATAAAATCTAAGCTGCGATAGGTCATACTCATTCAAAATCAAAAAGGAAGCATAATGACTTCAGGAATTGTAAGAACGCTTATCATGTTCTTAGTGAGAAATTCATTGTAACCACAAGACCTGAATCGCAAGTTTAGTCGCAGTAAATGCCCGCTAGATGGCGATACACTGCCCGCATATTCATGAATTGTCGTGATCCAAAACAACAACCCCTCTCATCGTTCCTTTGAGCAATTTCAATGGAACATTTTTGACCACCCGCCATATAGTCCGGTCCTAGCTTTGGGTGGCAGCTTTTCCAAACTAACGTGGACGAACTTCTATAAAAATTGATGTGAATGTCGATCCAAAACATTAAACGATAATTTAAAAAATGATGAATCTAAACAAGTCGACAACAGTATCGCTTAATTGCACTATTCCATGTAACTACGCGAGCAAGCAAACTGTGAAAAATAACGTAGATACTAAAACTTGACACACCGTCGATAGAGTAAGAAACATACCTCCCTACCTGTTTAATTACACCTTGTGTTACCTACCTACTGATATAAAGCGGTTAATTTGCATTTCCACCGACTTCTACCTTGATACCCTTCCCTGATAGCTTAATTCTCGTACCATTTAAATTACACGAATATCGTACAACATACAAAGGTCACTTAATGTCCCTTGAAATGTACTATTACTGTTATTATCTATTGACTTTTATGAAAATTAATAAATTGTAAAACAACGTGGAAATTGTTTTCTAGCATTTAATATATCATCAACCAACTAATAAAAATAAAAAAATCTTGTAGAAACACTTGATTTGTTAACTTTATAAACAATTTCGGTAACATTCAAAAGCATGCGAATTTTCATTCCCATCATAACCTAAACTAAACCCTAAGCTAGTAGCACTTAACCTTTGACATTTTGGAATAATTTTATAATGTATACTTTAGTGCATACAACTATGCATGTGTTTCCAAATAGCTATATGAATTAAGCAACAATTAGAATGTATGCAACCAACTATGCAACCGATGCAACTATATAGACCCACCCACTTTTATCCAATTGTTTTCTACCACTTGAATACGTTAAATTGATGATTGTTGATTGAACATTCTGATTATCGAAGGTAGATCTGTGGCAGGACAATTTTAATCTTTTGGGAGGTCATTACAGCATGATTGCAAAGTAAAACCAATGTAACCAACATTTAAATTTATCGTTTTCCAGAACACCTTGTAGCCTGAATCCTTACCTACCTTTACAATTATTGATTAAATTAGTCAATGTTTAAGATTAATTATTATAACGGCTTGCCGTTTATATTGTCTTGTTAAGAACAGTACCTGATTTCCATTAAATAAATGCTTTCGATGTGTCCCAATTCAAAGAGGCGCTCAGGTGACTGGTTGTAATGCGATCGTACATAGGTAATGTTTTGAGCGTCGGTCTAAACCGAAACAATAGAAAGACCCGATTGATGTCGACATTTGACCCGATTGTATTGTGCAACTCAATCTCCAGTTGCAATCTGTCTCACAAAACTTCGTAATTGACAGACTTGCTTGCTTAATTGATTCAAAGCGTTTCCTTAATTTGACCTTTACGGATTCCGTGAAATCGAGTAGGTGCTTCAAAGTCCGATCTCAACAACTTTCATTATCAATAAATTATTTACTGAATACGTTGGTATTGGGCACGTTTGCGATGAGACCTTAGGCGACAAAACGTGTCTCATTTGTTTAAATAAGTTTTAAGTTTAAGAAATAGTTGATGAAACTTACTTCTACTTATTATAACTACATGTAAAATTTGAATTTTTTAAGTACAGGGAGAGTTACAGATATTAAAAATAAGTGACTCCAACTTTAAATTACTCACTTGTAAATCTCACATCAAATGTTACTAAATCGTTCAAAGAGTTGCTCTCTGATATGTAGTTGATAATATTAATTAAACGTAAACAAAACAGACCCGAAAACTGAAGGCTGAAGTCAACTCAAACAAAACGTTTGTCCAAGTTAGATGTTTGGAAAAGAAGAAGTGAATCAACTTGGCGAAGATGTCAACTACTTTAAGCCACCATGTCAACAAAAAGTAAAGAATCTGGCCAAAATTCACCAAGTACCTAACTAATATACTAACTTTTGAAGCTTATCGTCCCCTTGGATAAGTTCATTTAACTATTATAAATTCCACATCAGAAAGAGCATTGTTTTTTGTTCGATTTAGTATCACTTATGTATGTAAGATACGATCGTAATGAATTATCTGACTTTCAAATATCCCATTTATTGTGAGGTGTATGATGAAAGCTTTAAAGTGCTTTACTCTAACAGTCGTCAGTCCTTAAACTGGTTGGACACGCACCTCCAGTTCTTCCTATTCTGACCTAATCTTCGCATTTCTCTTAAACTAAAATATCCCTTAGACTTCTAACAATCTTTTTCGAATTTCTAAATTAAATTGTTCGCACGCACAGAAGTGACTTGTTTTTATTGAAGACGATTCGACCCTGCGCTATCCTCTGCTTTATATCCCTACTACTCCTTCCGTCCTGAGTTATTTGAGTTTAATACCAAAAATCAAGTACTTCTTCTAATGTTTCGTCTCCCATCTTTATATTCTCTAGGTTTTAAGGCTTTACATTTATTAATTTCTTTTGCAATTCTCTGACTTTGAATCAGTTCTCTGAAGAAACTTTTAGGGCATGAAGCAACAGTAAATAAATTAACTAAAAGTTCTAAAGCTCTAAAAAATGTTGGTTTAAGTACCAAATGCTTCTTCATGAACCGATATAGGACAATTTTATTTTTGTATTAAAAATAATTCGTTCGAAGGAACAGATTTATTTACGTTTTCTAGTCGGATCCACATTAAACAGATTAAGATTCGAATCGCGAATAATCTACGGTCCTTATTCAATTTTATTTTAATCACTTTAATGCACGGTTGGCGTTGTCTGAAATGCCACAGATCCCATTATCCTACATTTTGATGCATTTCACAAGGGTAACTTTAAAGGAACCTCGGAAGTAAAAGAAATCAAGCAGCCAACCCTGTGTACCGGGGGGTAGGGGAGTTTTAAAACGATTAAGGCAAGAAAATACATTATAAACTATACCTAATTAGCACCCGACCGTGAAAGATAGGATAATGGGTTCAGTGTTTCCTTATTATTGTATTGTTTATAATCTTACACTCTTTTACTCTAATTGTACAAAATAACTTCGCTTGATTCACTCTCGACATAAATAAACGTAAAGAAATCATAAAAAAAGAAATCTAGTTATTCATAACAATTGACTTTTTATTTGACCATAATAAGACTACTACAATATTAAGAACAATTATCTCTAAACATATCAAAAAGGGCATATTTTCTTCGAATATGTAACTAACATTTTTCGAAATATTTCACATTTTTATCACTAGTTATTTATTAATTATTGCTACCTATCAGAATATGAAGTTCTTAATTAATCCATTTGTCAACACTGCCAGAATCGCGATTTTGAACCAGTCGTTTCTCCTCGACACGGCATGGACAGTTCCGACGTATTCACTGACGTGTGAACACTCTCTTAGCGGCATTTAGACTCTTCGGTTATTTATCGGAATCGTCCAGAACCAGCGCCACGCCGACGTACAGATAAGACTTACAACAAATCGCTTAATGAATATCTGTGTTCGATATGATCACGTAGACGGATGCGCCCGTGGGTTCAATTTAAAAAGTCGATATCCTTAATTAAAAAAAAACCTTATTGAATCTTACAATAAATGGTAAATTTTCCAAAAATTTCGACCCGCTTATTGAATTTTGTTTTGTCAGTTTTCACCAATAATCCATTTTTATAAATTGGAATCGTTCGGTTTTCAACTACATATTTTGGATATATTTTTGAAAGTATTGCCTATAAAATTGAACTTGCGATCTCAATAGTTTTCTTAAGCATGTCCGACATATTATGAACGTTAAAGTTAGAGCTTGTAGTAGTGTTTCGTAAACCGTATACCCGTATACATAGCGACCGTATTTGATAATTAGCTACAATCAACACAAGTATAAACTTCCGGCGAAGACGAGAAACTCCTTGCATTTTGAAGGAAACCGTTTCCTACGTTATTTAAGATTGTTCGCGTTTACCTCCAACAAGAAAAAGATAAAATTTGCGGTAGTCTGTTTCGCGAAACGCGAAGGAATTGTTGCTTGCTGAAACTTGAAAGGAAGTAGTGAAGGTGCATTCTCTCTCCTTAAAAATTAATGAAACATATTCGATTATAAAAAGCTAAAACAATACCAAAGTTTTATTTCTAAATTATGTTTCTTATTAACCCTTTACTAATCTCGCTTTTGATGTTGAATGTATTAAACGAAAAGAATGCTTTCTTTGATTAATCAGGATCGTATGGTTTATGGTAAGAAATACATTAACTTTGCCCTTATCATGTCCTTAATTTTTGTCACTGATGCAGGAAGTTTTGACAGAACTACTGCTGTTATTGTAGGTATGTTTTCCTTTAGTGATAAAAACACCTTTTACGATTTAAGCGTTCATCAAACTCATACTTTGTTCATCGCCTTATCCCGAAAATATTATTCCATAAGAAACTACAGATAAGACAGGACGGAAAGAGTAGCAGGAATATAAAGCAAAGAATAGCACAGGGTCGAGTTACCTTTAAAAAAGAAGTCTGTTTGGAGCACGGCGCTGTACGGGTGCGAAACATGAACAGTAAGCGCGGCGGAAAAGGATACCATGGATAGAGAAGGTTAGAAATGAAGAGGTATTAGTAGAGTACGAGAACAGAGGACTCTGTGGAAGTCAATAAAAAATAGGCGAGATAGGTTGGTAGGACACCTAGTGGCAGAACGGAAGTTGGGAGGAGTAGAGGTAAACCTAGATTAGGTTACTGTTCGCAAATAGTTAAGGATGTGGGTTGTTCTAGTTTTAGGGAAATGCGAAGATTAGCTCAGGGTAGGAAAGGATGGAGGTACGTGTCCAACCTGTCTTAGAACTGACAACCTTATGATGATGAAGAAACTACAACTAAACTAACATTAAACCATCTTTTTCTACAGTTTTCAGAAAGTAATTTATTATCACTCAACTTGTGAGAAAAGCGTTAAATTTGAGTATTGAAAAGTAAGAGCCCGAGTTGTTGTTCATAAATATGTATGTATTTACCTAATTTATACGCTAAGCCTTCCTTTGTTAGTTATTGTTCTATTAAATGTAATGTGTATATATGTATATAACCAAAATTTTGCTTGTAATATCTGACACGAAGGTCTTACATTTCTCATTCCCGAATCTTAATTCAGCTATAAGCTCCGTAGCTTCAGAAATGGCGCTTTATTCGCCTTAATCCAGATTTTGAACTATCGCATCTCAAGAATTTATTTATGTCGTCTACGAAATCCTTTATGCATGCTCTATTACTCCGCGTACACACGTACACATATCCATATATCTAATACGTGTAATCACGTACCAAAACAAACGTATTATTTATTGAAGTACCACTAAAATACCCACCATTAGAAATATATTTATTCCAAACTTCGCAACGATATTAGAACCCCATATATTACTATGTGAAAATAAGGAATAAGTTGTAAAATAGTTTTCCAGTGCGGTTTCAAAATAATACAAACAAAAAAAAAGTTTCGGGAAGATTCAAAAGGAACATTATAAAATACAAAAGGCTATAAGTATGTAAAAAAGTGCGTAGAATTTAATGGTGGCAACAGTGTTCCAGAGGGAATTAAAAAAATGCAGTCCGGCACTATCGTTCGCTAAAATTAAGAATATAGTTTAAACATAAAAAAGCGCTCGTTAAATTTCGAGCACGTAACAAGGATATTATAAGATACAAAAGGCTATAGGTATGTAAAAAAAATTGTAAGTGTGTGTGTAGGTGTGTGTGTGTGTGTGTTTTGATGTGTTTGTGTGTGTGTATGTGTGTGTGTGTGTGTGTGTGTGTGTGTTTAGGTGTGTTTGTGTGTGTGTATGTGTGTGTGTGTGTGTGTATGTGTGTGTGTGTGTGTGTGTTTAGGTGTGTTTGTGTGTGTGTATGTGTGTGTGTGTATATGTGTGTGTGTGTGTGTGTTTGTGTGTCCGTATGAGAGTGTGTGTGTGTGCCAATAATATTAGCTGGAATTTAATGGTGGTAGCAGTTCCGAGTGTGATTTCAAAAAAAATTCAATCCGGCACTGCTGTTTACCAGAATAAATAAAACTATTGAAGCAGAAGAAAGCGTAGTTCTTCTACTTTATGACTTTAAGAATTATCAGCCGGTTTTTGGTATCTCTTTGATTTTGTTGTTCTCATTAGTTTTTAACTGTAGCACAACTTTTCAACTCATTCTTATATTTATTTCGCATGCTTCAAATAATCACTAGATTTGATTAAACTTTCAGCTCATTAAATTTTAATTTCCCTATTCGTGAGTGAAATTTAAAATTAAAACTTTCTGTGATGTAGATGACGATATACATGTATATACGTATGTGCCGTAACCATCAAGCTTTATCTACACTGACCGTCAAAGAGACAATTAACAACACTGAATATGTTAATTAAGCACTAATAGATTTCCGAAATAATCACGTAAAACGCAAATGGATTTGACTAATCAATCAAATCACGTGAGCAATATTCTCTTGCGGATTGAACCCGTTTTGAAATTTTCTCTTTCGCCATCGCCACATAATGAGATATTGCGTCGACGTATTGTAACACAACATTAACCGTCATCATCAGCAAAGTACCAATCCGAAATTTCAAATTTGTTTAATAAATTTACCTCTTAACGAATACATTGTGCCGTACATAAACCTATTAAAGCGTAATTTAATTCTTTCATCATCGGCCTGTTTCCACAGCATTGTTTATTTATAGATTTGTTGCTGGAAATTGCTTTGATCTTTTTTATTCAACTAATAGCTTTAAATAAATTTACAAGTTTTAACCACCCTGTGGCTTTGATTTCAGATCGAAATTAATCGAATAAAATAATTCCAAGTGGTCTGTATTCTGATGAAACTGCCAGACGCGGATCGCGATTTCGATCTTTTTGGATCTCATCAGCGCGTCGCAGGCAGCCCGACAGAACACACACCAACTTTTACCTGCTGTCTTAACAGCGCGTTTTAGAAAATACCCAAATGGCGCGGTAAACGCCATCTGTAGTACGATGCTACATTTTAGGATTACGTATGCTCCAACAAGGTCCATTTAAATATATGGATATCTACTTGCTGAAACGAATCCCGGCGTAGCTAACCTCAACGTGATAGGCACGTTACCATAATCGAATAAAATAATTCGAAGTGGTCTGTATTCTGTCGAAACTGCCAGACGCGGATCGCGATTTCGATCTTTTTGGATCTCATCAGCGCGTCGCAGGCAGCTCCGACAGAACACAGACCAACTTTTACCTGCTGTCTTAACAGTTTGTTTTAGAAAATACTACAAATGGCGCGATAAACGCCATCTGTAGTACGATGCTACATTTTAGGATTACGTATGCTCCAACAAGGTCCCTTTAAATGTATGGATATCTACCTGCTGAAACGAATCCCAGCGTAGCTCACCTTAACTTGATAGGCACGTTACCATAATCGAATAAACTAATTCGAAGTGGTCTGTATTCTGTCGAAACTGCCAGACGCGGATTGCGATTTCGCGTCGCAGACAGTTTCGACAGAGCACAGACCAACTTTTACCTGCTGTCTTAACAGCGCGTTTTAGAAAATACCACAAATGGCGCGATAAACTCCATCTGTAGTACGATACTACATTTTAGGATTACGTATGCTTCAACAAGGTCCATTTAAATATGTAGATATCTTTACTTCAGCAAGTAGATATCCATATATTTAAATGGACCTTGTTGGAGCTTACGTAATCCTAAAATGTAGCATCGTACTACTACCACCATTTGTGGTTTTTTCTCGAAATTAATTGTTTATTTTTTCTAAAATGTTTTTTGCAACATAAAAAGTAAAACATTACGAGAAATTAATGAAAAAAAAGCTGAATTATCAAACATTTGAGTTCTTTTTCAATCTAGTCAGAAATTAAAACTAAGAGGTGTGCAACTGGAGCCGTTTTATCGTCGGAAAGCATAATTTCTCAAGTGCTCCCATCTTTCAATTAGAACCGTTTATAACGTAAATTTAAATTAATTATAGGAAAGAAGCTAATTATGCTGCCCGCTCTAAGAAATAGGACGTGATAAGGGCAGAGGGGGTTCCAACAACGTCTTTAAGTAACCGATTAACGTTTAGTCATTTATTACGTTCTCCAAACATTTGCCAACCCCAGTACCGGAGCTTAAGAAATAACGTACCGCGAAGCATCCACGTTTGTAATCAAATTTTTCACCAAAAAGTACTTCTCTTAAGGGTCTTACCTTAATAAATACACACTTTCGTAAATTGGTAATTATTTATGGGGGGAAATGATATAGTACCTATGGCAGAGCCGGGCAAACTTTAACTTCGTAGGAGCCGCTACCTGAGGTTAGTTTGGGTCACTCCATACCATTCAATGAGTACGAGAGAGTAAGCAATAATGACCCATATTGTTTTCTCTTTTTCTGCTCCCTTCCACTCCCATATCAAGCCCTTTCATCCCGTAGAAGAGCGAAGTCTCTCTCGCAACTTAAATAATACCTACGAAAATTTTCTAATTATCGTCCCCCAACTCAGGGGTAGTATGCCGGACTACATTCGCAATACTATTGGGTTCGGCTATGGAAGAGGGGACTCACCTACGAAATGGAAGGGATAATAAAAGGAAAGAATCATCTCACTCGCACTCGCAGGAGCAATGAGGAGCTCCTTGGTTATACCTGAGGAGCACTCGGGAGTCAAAAGAGCCGAGTTTGATCGGCTAGAAAAAAGATCTCCCAATCGGTATTGTATTTCATCCCTTTAGACCCACTTGGAACTGGAACTCGATATGCACACTACTGGCGCCTTCACTCACCTCTCATGACTGACTCACGCAATGCTCACTTTTGTAGATCAGACTGCAAATTTCTCTATTTCTGTAAGGTCCTTCGTAGCATGTATATAAAGCTATTAACAAAAGCTAATCTAGCTTGAATTATCCCTTTTGGCAAGAAATAATAATATATGTATATAGTAAATAGTTGAACAAATTTTAATTGAAAACAGCCTATTCTTTATTTAAAATATGTAAAATATCATTCATATACTTAGGGGTAGGTATAGGGAGTTTAAATTACGTGCAGGTACATGTCGTAATATTTTATTGACGGAACATCAGAGTATGATAAGAGCGATAGTAAATAGTAAAACTGTCTTTAAATCACCCTATAAAGTTTATCGACTGGTTAAAAAAACTAGAAAGAAGTTAATTGACTTTAAACGTTAATGATATTTCCAAATCCCTTATCTTAGATATTTTATAATATAATAATTTTAGATATCTAATTCTAATTTTAACTAGAATAAAGTAACCGTTTATGTCTATCGATATACTGTCGCTGCAGATAATTTCTTAATTTCTGTGAGAAACCCTGCCATTGATGTTTCCACGAGGGTGTGTAGTTATTGTTTATAAATTACTGGATTTTACCCGCGACTTCACTCGCGCCGATGGCCTAAATATGACTCAAAGGTCATCGACGACCACATAAACCTAACTTTTTCAATTCCTCGGGAACAGCATTATTTTTCTTGATAAAAGGTACCGTAAGTCCTTTCCTTGGGGTGCACCCCTGCCAATATGTGTACAAAATTTTATGATGATCGGTTAAGTGGTTAAGGCGTGAAAAACCGACAGACAAACAAACAAACAAATCCATATTGCATAAAATAATTCAAAGTGGTCTCTATTCTGTCGAAACTGCCAGACACGGATCGCGATTTCGATCTTTTTGGATCTCATCAGCGCGTCGCAGGCAGCTCCGACACAGACCAACTTTTACCTGCTGTCTTAACAGTGCGTTTTAGAAAATACTACAAATGGCGCAGTAAACGCCATCTGTAGCACGATGCTACATTTTAGGATTACGTATGCTCCAACAAGGTCAACTTGTATGGATATCTACTTGCTGAAACGAATCCCGGCGTAGCCAACCTCAACGTGATAGGCGCGTTAGCTTAATCGAATAAAATAATTCGAAGTGGTCCGTATTCCGTCGAAACTGCCAGACGCGGATCGCGATTTCGATCTTTTTGGATCTCGTTTCAGCAAGTAGATATCCATACATTTAAATGAACCTTGTTGGAGCATACGTAATCCTAAAATGAAGCATCGTGCTACAGATGGCGTTTATTGCGCCATTTGTAGTATTTTGTAAAATACATATTGCATTTATAATATTAATAAGGATCATGTTTAAGAAAGATTAGCAAATGGGATATCCATTCGTTTTGAACTGATGTCCTATTACGTATTGTCCCAAGACGGTCATCCACTAGACTTGACTTTAAACTTGAACAATTAAATTAATATGTGCGTAATAAAAAATGTTTTGTATCTGCACCTGCAGATAAACGTTTAGTTACGCTTATGAAATCAGCTGCTCGCGTTAATAACTTGCATTTAGTTTTCCCACACTTCGGCCAACCACAGTACGACGTATTATCCTTCTTAAGGCTCTGACGTGGCTTATTTTACAGCTTGGTGGATTAACCAAGCCGAGGATAATTCGTTCTTATTTCTCATAGCCGTCTTCCACAAGCGCGTGCAACATTTGTTATCCGATTACCTTACGACGAAGTATCCCTTCTGACCTAACCGCATTTAAATACTACCTCATTTATTCAAGTTAAAAAGGTCATCAAAATTGCCTCGCTAACAGACTCGGCCACTATGAAATCTGTTAAATAAATATGCAATTCTGTAGCTCATGTCGTGATTGATAAGCAAATGTCAACTTAGAAACACTGCTTTCACAAATATCATTTAACAATATTCACATTTAAAATTTATTAAATTATTATAGCAACATTTGGGACATTTTTTGATAGTTATTATAAAATATCAGGGTAAAGGTCTAGATGACGGCCCCCACCCCCTTTGGGGGTGGGGATGGGGAAGATCGGAAGAGAAGGTCTCCCCCACCACTGTAATAAAAAGTTGTGGCGGTCTCACCCCCATAAAAAGTTATAGGGGTTCAAAGTTAATAAATATGCCAATTTTTATACATTTCTAGGCATGTAAATATTTATATAGTCATTCTTAAACAATATTCAAAGGTAAAACTAATGGAAAAATACATAAAAATATTGAGAAAGTCATATAAAACATTATTTAAATATCTTTATCAATAGGGTAGGTTAGGTTAGGTTATCGGGTTTTGTTCAAGTGACCACCCTATTTCGATCCCCCCTACCCCCACCCCATCTAACCCCCATAACTTTGTATGGGGGTGAAACCGTCTTGAACTTTTTATGGTACAGTGGTGGGGGAGACCTCATCTTTCGATCCCACCCACCCCCACCCCTTTGGATTTTTTTACCAATATCAGTGACAACTACAGTCAGTACTGATCAGATTGGTTCGTATAGACTATGTTGTTGACGAACACGCCGCCATAAAATAATAATACAATAGTATACTTTCTTCGAACGCAAATACGTAATACGACAAAAACAAGAACAGTAAAATTGAACAAACTTAAATGGAGATGTCTTCTAAACAAGGGGTTAAATTTTTTGCCTTCGGAACATCAGGAGATTACGAAAATTTAGTTACGCACAAATTCACAACTCCATTTCGACTATCTTGATCAGCTAAAGCCCCTGTAGTATCACAAGATGTTGGTATTAAAGTAAACGTTTAATAAGGAAATTGCAATTTCGCTTTTCTTTACATCCTTTTTACCGGCCATAAAACGAAACCTTTAAAGTTTTTTTATTGCCCCAACATCACCATTATATTTAGTAAACATTAAACGGTGATACGTTTGCATTATAAATAAAATCCTGAAAAAGTACAAAGAAAATTAGTAAATAAAATAGCTATAATTTGATAGTATTGCTTACTTATTTTTCACTTTGTCATTCAGTTACATATTTTTCAAAATAGGTCTGAAAGTGATTCGTCTTATCGTTAGTTAAGAAAGAAAAATTCGTCTCAGTGCAAAAAAAACTCCTAGATATTAGGTTTTAAAGTTTTACCCGCTTTCTTAAATTTAAACCATGATTCTAAGCTGAAAAGATAAACTCTGTGACACACCTAGAGAGTTTCGCCCTTATTGGCCCTTTCCCTAGACCGACAGACCGCACAATTTGAATATTTACAACAAACAGTTGGTTATCATAGTAACAAATATGACAATAGGACAATATGAATATATTAGACTCTAGGCTTGAAAAATACCCCTCGTTTAATTGTCTACATATTTTTAAAAAGTTGTTGCCATCAAACCACCTTCAAAGACATGACATATCATGTGATAACTTGTCCTACATATTGATAAATCATGTTTGAAAGAAGTGAGAATTAAACTACATTCTCAAACAATTCAATAGATCTTCTGTATAAACAGGACTCATATAAAGGATAATGAGAAATGTCGGTATTTTTCTCTTCCAAAACACAATTATATTAGTGATAAAGAGATGGATTAAATTTAAAACACTGCATCCTGCTATAATTTGTCACACACTGGCGTCACCAGCTAGGAAAAGACAGTGCGGTAACCTCAGGTGAGCATATCTTTCCAGTTCCGGTATCATAAATTTAAACAGAAGAAAGAGAATACATTGCCATTGGTGAGATTTTACTATCTGAGCATTTACACAACGTTATTTACAAAAACCAAATTTAAAAACTTCGTTGAGAGATACCATGGGTGTATTTCGGTATACGTAGGTGACTATAAAATTAATGTTCCTTTAGATTTATGTGTAGATATTACACTTCGAAACTAGTACACTCAGAATAAAAACTTTTTAATTACCTTAAATTATAAGAAATAGCCATTGCATTGTTAATTTGATTAATTTAGTGATCTTTGTTTACTGATTGTTTAGCGCCGAATAAGTGAGTGAACAGCAATCAACAATCATCCCCTGTTTTCTCACCCTTAGGGTTAGAATTTTTTTTCCAAATTTATATGGGACCAACTTCGGAGTATACCCTTTCCAATAAAAAAAGGATTATCAAAATCGGACTCTTGCATCAAAAGTTATGCGTGGTCATACAATACAATCAGTGAGTGAACAACAATCGACAATCATCCCCTGTTTTCATACTCTTAGGGTTCGATTTTTTTTTTCCAAATTTATATGGGTATACCCTTTCCAATAAAAACAGAATTATCAAAATCGGACTGTTGTGTCAAACGTTATGCGGGATCGTACAATACAATCAGTGAGTGAACAACAATCATCAAACATCCCCTGTTTTTCTACTCTTAGGGTTGGAATTTTTTTGAAAATTTATATGAAACAACTTCGGGGTATACCCTTTCCAATAAAAAAATAATTATCAAAGTCGGACTATTGTGTCAAAAGTTATGCGGGGTCGTACAATACAATCAGTGAGTGAACAACAATCATCAATCATCTCCTGTTTTCCTGCTCGTAGGGTTGGATTTTTTCTCCAAATTTATATGGGACCAACTTCGGGCTATACCCTTTCCAATAAAAAAAGAATTATCAAAATCGGACTGTTGTGTCAAAAGTTATGCGGGTCGTACAATACAATCAGTGAGTGAACAACAATCATCAATCATCTCCTGTTTTCCTGCTCGTAGGGTTGGATTTTTTCTCCAAATTTATATGGGACCAACTTCGGGCTATACCCTTTCCAATAAAAAAAGAATTATCAAAATCGGACTGTTGTGTCAAAAGTTATGCGGGTCGTACAATACAATCAGTGAGTGAACAACAATCATCAATCATCTCCTGTTTTCCTGCTCGTAGGGTTGGATTTTTTCTCCAAATTTATATGGGACCAACTTCGGGCTATACCCTTTCCAATAAAAAAAGAATTATCAAAATCGGACTGTTGTGTCAAAAGTTATGCGGGTCGTACAATACAATCAGTGAGTGAACAACAATCATCAATCATCTCCTGTTTTCCTGCTCGTAGGGTTGGATTTTTTCTCCAAATTTATATGGGACCAACTTCGGGCTATACCCTTTCCAATAAAAAAAGAATTATCAAAATCGGACTGTTGTGTCAAAAGTTATGCGGGTCGTACAATACAATCAGTGAGTGAACAACAATCATCAATCATCTCCTGTTTTCCTGCTCGTAGGGTTGGATTTTTTCTCCAAATTTATATGGGACCAACTTCGGGCTATACCCTTTCCAATAAAAAAAGAATTATCAAAATCGGACTGTTGTGTCAAAAGTTATGCGGGTCGTACAATACAATCAGTGAGTGAACAACAATCATCAATCATCTCCTGTTTTCCTGCTCGTAGGGTTGGATTTTTTCTCCAAATTTATATGGGACCAACTTCGGGCTATACCCTTTCCAATAAAAAAAGAATTATCAAAATCGGACTGTTGTGTCAAAAGTTATGCGGGTCGTACAATACAATCAGTGAGTGAACAACAATCATCAATCATCTCCTGTTTTCCTGCTCGTAGGGTTGGATTTTTTCTCCAAATTTATATGGGACCAACTTCGGGCTATACCCTTTCCAATAAAAAAAGAATTATCAAAATCGGACTGTTGTGTCAAAAGTTATGCGGGTCGTACAATACAATCAGTGAGTGAACAACAATCATCAATCATCTCCTGTTTTCCTGCTCGTAGGGTTGGATTTTTTCTCCAAATTTATATGGGACCAACTTCGGGCTATACCCTTTCCAATAAAAAAAGAATTATCAAAATCGGACTGTTGTGTCAAAAGTTATGCGGGGTCGTACTATACAATCAGTGAGTGAACAACAATCAACAATCATCCCCTGTTTTTCTACTCTTAGGGTTGGAATTTTTTTTCCAAATTTATATGTGACCAACTTCGAGGTATACCCTTTCAAATAAAAAAAGAATTATCAAAATCGAGCTCTTGTGTCAAAAGTTATGCGGGGTCGTACAATACAATCAGTGAGTGAACAACAATCATCAATCATCTCCTGTTTTCCTACTCGTAGGGTTCGAATTTTCTTTTATATGGGACCAACTTCAGGGTATACCCTCTGTAAAAAATTGTTAAAAATAATTTACGCCCCGAGTTATGGACCTCCTCCTTTTTTTCGTCAGTTGAAAATGTCATAAAATCACTATGACGTGACGTTACCTCAGTTTTCTCGGGAAGACTAATTTATACCTATTCCCCAAATACTTACCCACCTGTCAGTCGCATCATACTTTCGACCTAAGTGTAAATTAACATTACAGAACAACAATTGGCAACTTCTTGTTTTCTCAACTACATAACTAGCGTGATCCATTCGTGCCGAGGGAGAAGAGAACGTCTCTATTTTCACGTCATTTGCACTGTCTTTAATAACGGCAGTTTCAGAAACGTTCTCGAATTTCTTAATTACCATTACAACATAAACACGTAGGGTGAAATGTACAATACGGGCGAACAACGTCGGCATGAAGAGTGGGAACGGGGCGAGTGGGAGCGGCAGATCGGGATCCTATTTCTCTGCCGGCATTCACGCTAAAATAAACACCCGACTCTCCAGACTACCTACCTATGTAACCACCACCTACACGTACGTACAGGGGTTGAGAGCAAGCAACGGGGATAATCAGGGTTGCAGCTGAATTAGTCGATACACAAATATGATAAAAGCCGGCGTTTCAACTTCCGCGTATGATGATTAAGGGTAAAACGGCCGTCTAGATTTCAGGTTATAATTAAGCTTTAAGCTCTGCAAGAGACAGCCTCGTGGACATCGGTAAGTTATAACTTATCCTCATGCATAACACGGTATATTTAGAATCTCCCACGCAGATAACGTATTAATGGATTTACATCGAAAAAGTTACTTTAAATCACGCGCAAGGTCGAGTTTATATTCCCGTAAAGCTAATCGGTTAAAACATTTATGATTAAGGGTAAAACGACATGTAAATAAAACCATTTCATCATCAACACAGTGTCATCAATGCGATGATTCTATTGGACACGCATCCCTTTTTCTCCCTATTCTAAGCAAATTTCGCATTTTCCTTTCACTGGTTTGACGGATATGCTAAGGAACATTTACGGTAGGAGAAGACTACACTCACGAAGGATGTATTATCGTGTCAAAATAAGTCAGGACGGAAGGAGCAGTAGAAATATAGAACAGACGATACCGCAGGGTCGAGTCGTCTTCAACAAAAAGAAATCGCTTCTATCCTCGCGAACGGTTATTTAGAAATTTATTAAATAGAATAGAACAGAGGATTCTACAAAAGTCGATAAGATAAGTTGGTAGGACACCTCAGGCATGAAGGACTAATCAGAGACATATAATAGCAGAAACAGAAGTTAAGAATAGTAGAGGTAGACCTAGATTAGATTCATCATCATCATCACTGTCATCATCATCATTATAATAGGGTCGTCAGTCCTAAGACTGATTGAACACGTACCTCCACTTTTTCTTATCCTGAGCTAAACTTCGCATTTCCCTAAAGCTAGAACAACCCACATCCTTAGCTTTTTGCGAACAGTAATCTAATCTAGGTCTACCTCTACCCCTCCTAACTCCTGTTTCTGCCTCTAATATGTCTCTGACTAGACCTTCATACTTGAGAAGGTGTCCTACCAACCTATCTCGCCTGTTTTTTATTGACTTCCATAGAGTCCTCTGTTCTCCTATTCTTTCTAATACCTCTTCATTTCTAACCTTTTTTACCCACGTTATCCTCATTATCCGCCTATAACACCACATATCGAAGGCTTCAAACCTTTTCTTTTCCGCCGCGCCCACTGTCCATGTTTCGCACCCGTACAACACCGTGCTCCAAACAAACACCTTTAACAACCTTTTTCGAATTTCTCAATTAACCGTTCGCGAGCATAAAAGTGACTTCTTTTTATTATAGGCGACACAACCCTGCGCTATCCTCTGCTTTATATCCCTACTACTCCTTCCGTCGTGATTTATCTGACTTCCTAAATATCTAAAATCAGCCACTTCTTCTAATTTTTCGTCTCGTGTCTTTATATTCGCTCTTTCCCTAATTTTTCTTCCCTTGCATGCCAGTATTTTAGTTTTAGTTTTATTTGTTTTCATACAGAACTGATCTGTCAGTAGCGCTTCCATTTTATTTAAAGCTATTTCTAGGACCTCCTTGCTAGATGCTAATACTGCTATATCATCGGCAAATCTAAGCATACTAATTTTTTACCCCTGCATATCTATCTCTACAGTTGTACTGTCTTTAATGATGTTGATCGCGTTTTCGATGTATAGATTAGATTACTGTTCGCAAATATTTAAGGATGTGGGATGTTGTAGTTTTAGGGAAATGCGAAGATTAGCTCAAAATAGGAAAGAGTGGAGGCGGGTGTTCAAATAGTCTTAGGTCGGACGACCTCATGATAATTATGACAACGGAATTATACCATTATACTCTAGCCGTGGTTAGAATATGACTCTTCCAAACGTTTCGCCGTTCTTTGCTGACGGCATCTTCAGTGGTGACTAGGCAGGTGCTGAGTCGTAACTGATGACTGATTAAAAATCAAAAAGCCCTGAAGAAAACACCGCATCGATGTACACCAGCCGGGAAAGCCTAAAAACTATGAATTACTCCTTTTTTTTTACTCCTGTTGGTTTTGTATGTTTCTTAACACAAGTAAAAATCTTAGTTACTTTATAAAGTCTTCTCTAATGACGACAAATATGTTTATAAAAACGTAAATTTAACCCCTTGTTATTTGCTTGTTCTTGGCATGCATAACGAAAGCGCAATTTTCAATGCATCCTTTCTGTCTATATTCCTTTGTTCTATACAAAGTTAACGATACTTTACACCATAAAGTAAATCTCTCAGTTCTTTCGCCCTCGTTATAACCGTATTTTACCATAATTGAATGGATCTAGCTATTACTGCTTTAATCTTAGCCTAGTTAAAGTTCAAAACTTAATCTATCAAAGAAAGACTATTAACAAGTGCAGGCTCGAATGATTACCATCTGCTAATCTTCAACTCAGCCTTATTTAAGAAGGTTGGAGAAGTACACTTTTAAAGAAATTAGTTTTGCACAAATACTTAATTGTACAAGACGCGTCTGTAAAATTTTATTTGGCAGAAACTAAATATTAAAAAATAAAAACGTTTCACCATTTTTTGACAGTTGGAGAAAGAATTTTATTATATCACAATTGTCCTAATAAGACATTTCGTATTGTTTCAGACCCAACTCTGCAACCACAAAGGTCAACTGATGCTGAAGGAGACCCATAACTATAAGAGAATTATGTAAGTACACTTGATATTAGAATAGGTATAACATCCGTTAGGCAGCAGTATCTATATCGCCATCTAGTGGGTATTCGCTGCTGACTTCATACTTAGGTATCAATGATGATGATGACGCATAATTGCACATATATTATGCAAGTGATAGAAACGTAAAGTGTTTATATTAAAAACGTTTATTTACAGTCCTTGGTCAGAAATTTATTGAAAGTAAAAGATGCGGATCGCGATTTCGATCTCATTTGATCACATCAACGTGCCTTAGGCAGTATCGGTATTCGAAGTGGAAAGAAACAATTGGAATAAAGTCAGCGACTTTAAATGTCTGTATTCAGTATTCTCTTTAATGATAAATACATTCTCGCCTCAAAATTTTTACGTTTAGTATATTATTTAAGCTGAATGTGTGACATCGCCTAGGTACTCACCGTCCAAATTTGGGCCGGTTTAAAGGTCAGATAATATAAAATTTATTGTAAGGAAGTTGTCAAATTTATTGAATTTGTTGTTATTTGACCGTTTTGGGATACAGCGGTTTATTATCCTTGCCCTTGGTCGACTTGGATTATAAAAACCATAACTAGCCATTCCAGTACTCGTCCGTGATTAAAAATATTAAGAAATAGCCATGAAACGTATACTTCTGTGAAACCTAAGCAGGTACTGCTACCACCCCCTTGGAGGGAGAATAGTAATAGAAAGAAGAGACAATTTTAAATTAAAGCAGTCAAAGGTATCAGTCGACCGTGCGGCATTGCCTAGAGGTTTAGACTATTGCTTAGCATTCGGGAGGACACCGTTTCGATTCCGGGTCCGTCTTCCTTGGTCCAAGTTTTTCTGTGGTTTCCTCGGATCACTTAGACAAATGCTGGGGCAGTAATACTCCACAGATAATCTTTCTCTCTTCTGTCTTCATTTCGTCCGTCTCACTTTATCACCCGAACCACCACGATTCGCGATAGGAGGCTGAAGAGGGTATTCCGCCCTACCTTCCGGCCTAGTCCGGAGGGACTGCCCACCTACCAACATTACTAGCTGGTGGGAATGAAACTCCCAAAGCTTTTTTTTAAGGTATCAGTCAACATAAACATTTATCATAAACAAATTTATTTGATCAGCATAAACATAAACGTAATCATTAATATTAATTTTAATTATTAACTAGTTTTAGTGGAATTGTTTTCGAGTTTCATTTCGAACGAAATTCGTTTTTCAACGGGGCCACCACATTTGTATTCGGCGCAGTGATAGGTAAAGAAATCCGCGATTTGGCGGACGCAAAAGTTGTCATTCTTAAATAATTGAATCGTAAATTTTTCGAAATGCCGACATCATTAAACGGCAGGTTCGACCTGAAAGAAAACTTGTTTCGTACAACATGACTCCGTGCATATACAAAATTCATAGATGCTTGTATATTGCTAACACTAGACGTTATAATGGTTACGACATGACGGGGATAAAACATTTCCATTTCGCGTGTTAAGCATGAAGGTAGAGTTAGTAGGCAGGTACGTTCATTTGTTCGTTCGTTCGTTAATTATTCTGCGTAGTAATGACGACTCTCGAAGAGTGGTTAGAAAGAGGCAGTAGCAAAGCTGAAGATCGCTGTTCACCGCCAAATAATGAGCGTTGTTACGTGTCTTGTGTGTGGGGGTGGGGATACCTACCGTTGTACCGCGAAACCTGCACCCTTATCTGAACGTTTACACCGAAACTGCTTTCCAGTTTAGTCACGTAAGTGAGGTCAGCACTTGTGTCGCTCGCTGAAATCCTTCGTGACGACGTTGCTGTCGTTCTCTTGGCCCCCGCGGCGGCACTGGTGTCTCACCAACGACGCCCCCAACTCCAGCACTAACCACTTGTTATTGCTTATTAGCACGGGGCGTTCATTATATCATCCCTAACGATTATGTACAACTCTCCTTGGAGGCCGCAAATGCTGCCGCCACACAACCACCGTCATCCCGAATGCTCATTACTGACCACGAACATCCTGAACAAACTACTCTTTGTTAGACACTTATTCACTTTAAAAAAAAATTTTGGGGGTCTCGTTCCCACCCGTCACTGATGCTAGTGGGCAGGCGGTCTTTCTGGACTACGCTGGAAGGCAGGGCGGAAGACCCTCTTCAGCCTGCTTTCAGGAATCGTGGGAATCGGTGGGTGGTGGTTGGGGTGAGCAAGATAAGACGGACGAAATGGAGACAGCAAAAAATGGAATATTACTGTTCCAGCATTTACCTAAGAGATCCAGGGAAACCACAGAAAGAAAATCTAAACTCCTTGGAAATGGATTTTTGTAAGTTTGTTTAGGTCACTTTATTATAGAAGGTTTTGAGGAGGACTTAGAAAACGAATAATTAAAACTAGACAACAACAACATATATTTACAACTTAACAACAACTGGCGTAACGAAAGGAGAAGAGAAGAGACTTGTTCTGCTGAAGGCGTAAGACGAACTGATTTGGTATTTTATGAAAAATGAAAACTGTACAAGGAAGGAATAGAGAGGGTAGTAGATACGAGTAGGGAAGCATTAAGATATGGAAACTTTAAGATTAGAAATACCAAGAAATTGATGGCCGGTCAACCACCGAAGAAACCGATTGTAAAAATGTAATTAGGAAGGAATGAAAGGTACAGACGTCATGCGGTTAGTACACAAAAGATGAAATGTTACAGGGATTATAGGAAAGTACAGTAATAGAGTTATTTAAATAGATAAGCAAGATACAATAGATTATTTACAAAAGGAAGGAATTTTTATAGACACTAATCGAAAATAGAAAAGAAATATTTTAGAAAGGTATTTACAATATGTAAACAAAATGAAACAATTTTCAAACATGTGGTGGATATCGCCACAGNACCTTATGATGATGATGACTACCCCAGTATTTGCCTGTGATCCAAGGAAGTGATAGAAATACTTGGATAAGGGGTGGTCATTCAAGCAATAAATAAATAAATTATACTGAGCAATAGTTATAAATGTACGATAAGGATCAGTAGGTACATTGTATTCTTTGTAATTCCTGTAAACGGTGAATGTAGATCATCTTCTGTTAAATACCACAGGTCATTTGTAAGCATGTAGTCGCACTTCTGACATTTCTCTCACCGACAGGTTTGACCAGTTTTCTAGTAATCTTATTGATTATGTGTCACGTCAAAGCGCGAGTACAGTACTCAAATACGTGCTCGCGTTTTAATGTGGCACAAAATCAACAAATTTCTGAGAGTTCCTTGTTGGATGTGGAACAGTGATAGTGCGTCTTGGGAATTCTTAGGGATTAGTTTCAAGTTCATGTAGTAAACTAGTCAGGTAAACTGAGGAAAACAATAAATTAGAAGTTTCCCACGCACATCCACGGTATCGTTTACGAAGTTAGAATGACAATTAAAGTCTAGAGAAACTCCAATGTTTAAAAAATGAGATTTTCTTAAAAAATGTTTTATACTTAAATGAATGTAGAAAATTAAATAGGTACTACAAAAAAGTACCTATTTGAAAAATATTTTTGAAAATACGTATTTTGCATTTAGCATTTAAAATACAAAAGGGAAATCTATTTTGTACTCTACATTTGAAATAACAAATCAAAAAAGTATTTGCATTTTGTATTTAAATAGTTTTAAGAAACCATTTTGCACATCTATGATCACTAAACGTTTCAATTACTTTAAATTGAACAATTTTTCGTCGCTTATCCCCTACCAGAAAAAGATATTAGATAAACAAATACTGCAGATGGAAAATCGGATTTGAAAATACAAAACCGAAAGCTGGTTCCAAGCAACAAGAATCATAAGAAAAAAATCCCGAGATAGTATGAGATCAATAAAAGATCAGCATTAAGTTAAAATAAAGACAAATCTACATTTAGATTATAGGATAGCAGATATTATGGTAGAGTTTATGGTCGAAGTTCGAGTCATACGTGTGTGTTCAATCCAAAGTGGTGTTGGTTATTGTTAAGTGAACATAACGTTGCATATATAGGGTTGCAATGTTGTTGACATTACCAGTGGTAAGTGTAGGTGTATCTGTAGCAGATTAGAGGGACGGAGCGTCTCGGGACTCAATGAAGCAATTACTGGGATATTAGGATGCCACTAATGGCGGGCGTCACCGACTAAATTACGCCATGCAACAAGCCGCGAGGTTGCTTGTAAAGTAGGTATTGGTAAACTCTTGTGGCTTGCTCTGTAGAATACCTTTAGCAGTCTCGCTTTGGGTTAATGTTGAATACTGCGTCTCCCTGATGAAACAGACGGATAGTAAACTTCTCTTCGAAATCCTGCAGACGTGGAGTAAACGTTTCGAAATTAAAATCCAATCCGTCTAGTTATTAGGTGCTTGTCCTCCGGACAGGATATTGCACTTCTGAAAAAGTGGTTAAAGAATGAGAACGGTTACGGTTACTCCCATGGGATGTGCGAAAACTGAATGAAATCAATTTGTTCAGTCCTGACTGTATATACATGTATTTTTAATTCTATAGTTATGTGGGAATTCACAATTTAGCGTTTTGGGTATGTTTAATAAATAAAAACATAAATAAAACACTAATATATATATTTCAATAACGTCAATTTCGTTCCTACCAGCCAGTAATGCTGGTGGCCGGGCAGTCCCTCCGGACTATACCGGAAGGTGAGACGGAAGGCCCTCTTCAGCCTGCTTTCAGGAATCTTGGGAATGGATGGGTGGTGGTTCGGGTGAGAAAGATGAGACGGACGAAATGAAGACAGAAGAGAGTGAAAGATTATCTGTGGAATATTACTGCCTCAGCATTTGCCTAAGTGATCAAGGAAACCACAGAAAAACTTGGACTAAGGCAGACGGACCCGGCATGGCCTAGAGGTCTAGACCATTGCTTAGCATTCGGGAGGACGCCGGTTCGATTCCGGGTCCGTCTGCCTTGGTCCAAGTTTTTCTGTGGTTTCCTTGGATCACTTAGGCAAATGCTG
>NW_020439074.1:922311-924784 GCF_000699045.2 Agrilus planipennis
GCTTTTTTTCTGTTAATAAAAATAAATTTAATCTGTTCGGTTAACGAATCTCCATAAAATGACGTGTAAAATTACAATTTTTTAAAATTTCAATAACTGTTTAACGGTTTAGTGAATCGATTTGTAATTTTTACAGGAGTTTTAGAATTGAATGAGGAACGTTCTTCCAAATTTTTATTTGTCTTGTAGCATTTTGACATACCTCCCAAACATCCTTAATCATAACTGTTAGTTGAGCTTTGATGGGAAACATCTGACGGTAAATAACCAATCAGATGTATTCCAGGGACCCGTCTGCAACCAAAATTCGTTTTTCGTGCACATAAGACACGCTGTACCTTTCTCTAAGTGAAAGGACTATAACACTGCGAAAGTTTATCATTTTTCTAGAGCTGTTATTTTAACTATTTAATAATTTACGTCAATACTTCTGGCTTAGTCTAACATTATCATTTAATTTTAATTATTTGTCAATTCTACTTCATTCAGTAACTATATTCGAAATTTCAGTAGGTACCTAAGTAAATTTTTATTGGCGATATGGAAATAGTAATGCACTTTGCGCTTGATTATTCCGCACAAATTTAATTACCAAACTTGCGTACTGAGTGATTTCGTTGAAAATTTTCATTGCATAGTAGGAGCCGCGGTATGCCGAACTGCGGTCGGTTGATTGGATCGGTCGCGTCTTTATTCCTATTGCTCTGTATCTAACGATAAGACGCAATCATAATTATACGTGGTGCATGTTTGCGCAATCAATAAGTACAATTTAGTTCGAATGCGCTTTCCATGAACGGCAATGCGAAGAGGCATCGCATATCGGAAACGGCGCGGCGCGGCGCGGCGCGGCGCGGCGTAGAGCGATGCGGCATGCCGGCGACAGCCTCCCTGGTTAGGAAGCAGTTAATCCGAAAAGGATTTCGTGAGCCTGTGTTTGTGCAGACGCAAGTTTAAGGATTCTCTGGCTCCGGGCAACGCGTCCCAGCTGAAGCTCCTTGCGAACTTGCTGATAGAGTTTGAATTTAAATTACCCCAAGTGGAAGTTCGATATTGAAGCAAGATCTGGAACCACTTCCAGATGCTCTTCGGACAGAAACCGCCGCCATCTTTTTGCCAGTATGTAACTAGTGTTAAGTCGGTTTGTTTACGGACAACTTTGAATTAGCATTTGTCCAGCATCGTCGCATTTTCTCATTGGTCACCAAAACACACACTACTTAATCAATTCCAGGAGTTACTGAGCAAGAAGCATCTAATAGCTTCTTCTACTATCTATTGTTTTACGCAAAAGCTCTAGAAGCATAAAGCTTTCAAGAAAAAGATCGTCTACAATTTTAATGTATTTTTAATTTATTTCCGAGATAAAAATGTTCAGTCGGTCGGAGTCTGAAAGCGAGACTCGAGTCTCTCTGGTGTCGCTGAGAGAGACTGTCAAAAAAACTGTTTAGCGTCTCTGAACGAGAGACTTGAGTCGCTCATAGAGAGTCTCTAAATAAGAGACTCGAATCTTTGAACGAGAGACTGAAATCTCTCAATAAGTGGTGTCTCGATAGACATGGAAGTGGATGAGAGATAGAATCAGTGCCTAATCATTCGTTAATCAATTCAGAACGATTTTTAAATGTTTCTTTTTTTTGATAAAATAAATATTTTCGTATGGAACTAAAGAGCCGCAGCTTCACATGCAAAGAGCCGCGTGTGGCTCGCGAGCCGCAGGTTGCCGACCCCTAACCTAGGCAATAACTGAGAGACTGTGAAAGACTGTGAGAGACGCTCTCAGAGACGCTGAAAGGCTCTGAGAGACTGAAAATTTTTGTCTAGGGTTTGTATGGATCTAGCAAATAATTTTACTGTCTTGTTCATAAAAAAAAAAGAAAAGTGCTTTTTCTCAATGTACATTATCTACACATACATATAGATAAAATACACAAAAAGGGAGGTTCTGACATTATTATTTTGCCATGAGCGTTTGAGTGGACCATATTAGGTTGTCGCATTGGCTGCAAGGGTGGAAACGGTCATCTGGAGTAGTCCCCATCGGAATTCCCGGAAGCCCGTAGGTGCTCCTACGAATTTACGAAGACACGTATTGTTGGAATGTTCCAATGTTCACATACCGCGGGCGGTTTACACCCTAATATCATACCACTTTACGACCACAATCGTGCTTATAAGCGAACGGCTCCGCCCCTAGAAACCCAAATTAGGAACGGGATCTCGTTACAACAAGACTGGAACACCATCGGCTGTCACATTCCCTGTTATTTTATGGCTATTAAGAAATAATGTACATGATAAGACTGCTCGGATAGGCACTAACAGGACTATAGAAGCAGAAAGTAGCGCATTTATTTCATAATTTTATTTGCTGGAAGAAAATGCAACCAAAACAAGTACAAAATCGTAAAAAGAACTGGTATTTTTTTTTTTAAATCCATTACTTATTGAATACGCCCTTAATTAAAAAGAA
>NW_020439074.1:925915-951266 GCF_000699045.2 Agrilus planipennis
TGAAAGATTATCTGTGGAATATTACTGCCTCAGCATTTGCCTAACTGATCCAAGGAAACCACAGAAAAACTTGGACCAAGGCAGACGGACCCGGAATCGAACCGGCGTCCTCCCGAATGCTAAGCAATGGTCTAGACCTCCAAGCCATGCCGCTCGGTAGTCCCTCGTTCAAGTCCTTGTCACTTCTTATATCTACAACTTAAACTAGGAGGAAAACACCAAGGGTCTGGCTAGTTACACCATTGGTGATTAACCCTTTCAAAACGATTCGGTGCAAATTTAGAAGGCGGGCTTTCAACTCAAAATTTTGGAAAGAGGGATGTTTACAACCTGAGAAAGGATCGGCTACATCAAGAAATCAACAAATGGTACTTTTAATCGTTAGGTCCATAAAAAACCCTCTATAATAAAACTGACACTGAATTGGGAATGTAAAGGATCCTTCCTCAACCGTTACGTTTATAAACTGATTTAACCATTGTACCGATTCATTTAACTATACTCGAAGGATCTACTACCAAATAAACACCATACCGCCTTGTAAATTTGCAAAACATTCTCAAAATTGTATGCAGGAATTTTATGGCCTGCAACAAGCAGAACGGTCTCTGAACAATTTAATTTAGGAATTCAAAAGTAATTACCAAAAATTTAGACTTTAGNAATTGGTGTAGTTTTTATTATAAAAGAAAATACATAGAACAATATTTTATTCATTTCAATTATCATCATCACTATTATCATTTATAACAACATTGATGTTATCAGTTGAAAATATGTTAGAAAGAATTTCTGCAGGACGTATTATTCGTGACAAATATCGCCCATGAGCTAAGTAGTATATTACACTAGCCACGTGAGCGCAACAGCCAACTGTTCTGTTTCCATTAGGACAGTCACAACAATAACGATGGATCCCATTGATTTCGGTACTATTAGGAATATAATCAATATAAACACGGTAAGTTTTGTTATTTATATGCCGTGAGCGTACATCTAACTTGATTATATTTGGTGCTTGTTTGACATAATGTACACAAATATTATTTTCTTCAATTATTTCAGCCAAATATGAAATAGCTAAAGATAAATGATAAGAACCTGTGAATATAATTTTTAACTGTTCTTCGTTTAATCGTGGAAAGTCAAGAAGTTCTGATGCTACCAGTTGTTTAAAAGAGGTTCTTCGTCTATTCCATTTATTTTTCTCGACCTCTTCTCTCAATGAATTTAATACATGCATCCTTTTATCCATGTAATCAACAATAGTTTCAGCTAATGGACCATCTGAACTCAATCGTCTACCAAACTGATTTTGCAAAAATCCAACTACTTTACATACTAATTTAATTTTTGGAAGAATCTTGTTATCGAGACAGTGATGAAGCAACTGATATTTTTGAGCAATTGCACCGTGTACAGCTTCAACTACCCATCGTAGTTTTGTTACTCGTCTGGACATGTTCGCTTCTTCAGTTGATAATTGGGGTCTGTTCCCTTTGAGTGCAGGCATGAGTACAGTATAACCTTGTGTGGTAATATAATTTATAGCATCTCGAAAACCACGGTCTACTATGAATATGTCATTTGGTCGTAATAGAGATTTAACATCCTGATTTTGTAATACTTCTTTCATAATCGTAGCATCATTTTGCGTAGCATAAAAAGGACCAACCAAATCAACGATAAACCCATTCGTAGTACAAATTGTAAATGGTTTACATAAATGTGTTTTTTTTTGGACTGAGTAAGATTTTCGTTGATATGCATTATTTTCACTTTTTTGATGCTTGATATAGGTTCCGTCAAAAATCAACACAAGTTGATCATTTTTAAGATTCAATAATTTACGAGCAGTTACCGTTGTGTTAATTAAAAGATATTCACGCGAAACAGAGTTAAGACCAAATAAAGTCAATACATCCTTTTCAAAACCTTCCAATACCTCATTAAAAAATGAGGATACTTGTTGTTCACGCGGTAAACCCAACACACTTGCTATCACTTTATTAGAATTTCCAGTCTTCAGTTTAAATAAAAATATAATTAATGCTTGAGTAATACTACGTACATTCGTGTTTCTCATAGAAGTAAAGAACTTTTCTAATTCTGTCACATTTTTCCAAGATAATCCTGTGAGTATTTTTAGTTGATCTTCAGACATATTATTTTCGCTCATTTTATCAAACAAAGACATATTCGCATTTTTTGATAATGTTTTAAAAAAAGAATTAATATCACTAGCACTTATTTTACTCACGTGTGAAACAACTCGTAAATGCAATAACTCATCTTCAAATAAATTATTACCAATCATATGTTTATGGCAACAACGATTATCTTCTGGTATAAAAATATTTGTCTTTCTAAAAACATAACAACGTGTTATTAAAGGTATCCGCTTAAGATTATTTGTAGATCCACAAATAAAACAATATTTATGAGTAGAAACTACACGTTGCATATCTACATACA
The DNA here is from genome assembly GCF_000699045.2 of Agrilus planipennis. Classification (NCBI taxonomy): domain Eukaryota; kingdom Metazoa; phylum Arthropoda; class Insecta; order Coleoptera; family Buprestidae; genus Agrilus; species Agrilus planipennis. The sequence goes on from NW_020439074.1 coordinate 928,391, forward strand.
TATATTCATCATTTTTAGTAATATTCACAGTAAAATCAGTATCATCAGGTTCGGAAACATTAGTTTCAGGANCATACTGATTTAAAGTAAAAATTGCGGACCGGTACTCCAATTTTATTGCGGGAAAACCCTTGTTCGTTTGAATGTATACAATGTGGTTGAGGTGAAATCTATTTGAGTCGTAACAAGGTGTTGAAATGGAAAGGTTGTTGTATGAATTGATGTGCGTAGTGCGTCTTTATAACACAAAACCCCTCTACATTTTTCAATTTAAAAAAGTAATGGCCTAACTTTTAGAGTGAATTGGAAAACGTGTGGAAGCCAGACAACTGCTACAAGCATCTACATGTATTCTTTAATGGTTTGGTAACTACATTTTACAAAAAACTTATTAGTTCCTCTTTATTAAAATTGTCTTTACTTTCTGAAAACTTTTTAAAAATCTAACGATATGTATCTCCAGTCATGATTTAGTCACTCACATCTTTGACAAAGCCGTGATTATTCCTAATGAAAATCGTAATTTATGTAAAAAAAATATTAATACAACACAAAAGGATGGACTAGACCATAACAACACTCACTTCATTCCGTAGTTAGATAGTTGGTACAGTAGAGAACATAGAGAAAGGTACACGATGCTAGATCGATGTGAGCGAACTGCCTTATTAAGGATGTTTGAGAGGTACAATCGGACACAAGAGTACATAAAATTAGAAACTCATGATTAATTAGGTTTTGCAGCATATCTTGAGGTAAATAAATACTATCTATACTAAAAAAAGGATACGGTATGAAAGAAAATTTGGGAATTTGACTTCAATATTTTATTTAAGGATGTTTGGGAGGTACAATCGGACACAACAGTACATAAAATTAGAAATTCGTGATTAATTAGATTTTGCAGCATATCATGAGGTAAATAAATACTATCTATACTAAAAAAAAGTATACGGTTTGAGAGAAAATTTGGAATTTGACCAAAAACTTTGAATAAAATAAGAAATAACGAATAATATGGAAAATTTTTAACTGACTTTTGGCAGTGAATATGCCTTGATTTCAACTTCGAAACAAAAAAATATTTAGTTTCAATCTCTATTAATAATGAGCGTAAAACTTTTTAATATGTTTAAATAATAATTAAAACTTTAAAATTGCATTTATTTCAGACAATTATAAATATTATCATTATATTATCAAGTAAAAACGAGATTTTCAGCTAATTTTTCATTTTTTCCTCGATAACCATTTAGTGAATTTGAATAACCTTACGCTAAAGTGATTCTCCAGAGTTCAAGTTACTTATTATAAAAGTTTGAAATTTCTGGTAGCTTTTTTTCTGTTAATAAAAATAAATTTAATCTGTTCGGTTAACGAATCTCCATAAAATGACGTGTAAAATTACAATTTTTTAAAATTTCAATAACTTTTTAACGGTTTAGTGAATCGATTTGTAATTTTTACAGGAGTTTTAGAATTGAATGAGGAACGTTCTTCCAAATTTTTATTTGTCTTGTAGCATTTTGACATACCTCCCAAACATCCTTAATCATAACTGTTAGTTGAGCTTTGATGGGAAACATCTGACGGTAAATAACCAATCAGATGTATTCCAGGGACCCGTCTGCAACCAAAATTCGTTTTTCGTGCACATAAGACACGCTGTACCTTTCTCTAAGTGAAAGGACTATAACACTGCGAAAGTTTATCATTTTTCTAGAGCTGTTATTTTAACTATTTAATAATTTACGTCAATACTTCTGGCTTAGTCTAACATTATCATTTAATTTTAATTATTTGTCAATTCTACTTCATTCAGTAACTATATTCGAAATTTCAGTAGGTACCTAAGTAAATTTTTATTGGCGATATGGAAATAGTAATGCACTTTGCGCTTGATTATTCCGCACAAATTTAATTACCAAACTTGCGTACTGAGTGATTTCGTTGAAAATTTTCATTGCATAGTAGGAGCCGCGGTATGCCGAACTGCGGTCGGTTGATTGGATCGGTCGCGTCTTTATTCCTATTGCTCTGTATCTAACGATAAGACGCAATCATAATTATACGTGGTGCATGTTTGCGCAATCAATAAGTACAATTTAGTTCGAATGCGCTTTCCATGAACGGCAATGCGAAGAGGCATCGCATATCGGAAACGGCGCGGCGCGGCGCGGCGCGGCGTAGAGCGATGCGGCATGCCGGCGACAGCCTCCCTGGTTAGGAAGCAGTTAATCCGAAAAGGATTTCGTGAGCCTGTGTTTGTGCAGACGCAAGTTTAAGGATTCTCTGGCTCCGGGCAACGCGTCCCAGCTGAAGCTCTTTGCGAACTTGCTGATAGAGTTTGAATTTAAATTACCCCAAGTGGAAGTTCGATATTGAAGCAAGATCTGGAACCACTTCCAGATGCTCTTCGGACAGAAACCGCCGCCATCTTTTTGCCAGTATGTAACTAGTGTTAAGTCGGTTTGTTTACGGACAACTTTGAATTAGCATTTGTCCAGCATCGTCGCATTTTCTCATTGGTCACCAAAACACACACTACTTAATCAATTCCAGGAGTTACTGAGCAAGAAGCATCTAATAGCTTCTTCTACTATCTATTGTTTTACGCAAAAGCTCTAGAAGCATAAAGCTTTCAAGAAAAAGATCGTCTATAATTTTAATGTATTTTTAATTTATTTCCGAGATAAAAATGTTCAGTCGGTCGGAGTCTGAAAGCGAGACTCGAGTCTCTCTGGTGTCGCTGAGAGAGACTGTCAAAAAAACTGTTTAGCGTCTCTGAACGAGAGACTTGAGTCGCTCATAGAGAGTCTCTAAATAAGAGACTCGAATCTTTGAACGAGAGACTGAAATCTCTCAATAAGTGGTGTCTCGATAGACATGGAAGTGGATGAGAGATAGAATCAGTGCCTAATCATTCGTTAATCAATTCAGAACGATTTTTAAATGTTTCTTTTTTTTGATAAAATAAATATTTTCGTATGGAACTAAAGAGCCGCAGCTTCACATGCAAAGAGCCGCGTGTGGCTCGCGAGCCGCAGGTTGCCGACCCCTAACCTAGGCAATAACTGAGAGACTGTGAAAGACTGTGAGAGACGCTCTCAGAGACGCTGAAAGGCTCTGAGAGACTGAAAATTTTTGTCTAGGGTTTGTATGGATCTAGCAAATAATTTTACTGTCTTGTTCATAAAAAAAAAAGAAAAGTGCTTTTTCTCAATGTACATTATCTACACATACATATAGATAAAATACACAAAAAGGGAGGTTCTGACATTATTATTTTGCCATGAGCGTTTGAGTGGACCATATTAGGTTGTCGCATTGGCTGCAAGGGTGGAAACGGTCATCTGGAGTAGTCCCCATCGGAATTCCCGGAAGCCCGTAGGTGCTCCTACGAATTTACGAAGACACGTATTGTTGGAATGTTCCAATGTTCACATACCGCGGGCGGTTTACACCCTAATATCATACCACTTTACGACCACAATCGTGCTTATAAGCGAACGGCTCCGCCCCTAGAAACCCAAATTAGGAACGGGATCTCGTTACAACAAGACTGGAACACCATCGGCTGTCACATTCCCTGTTATTTTATGGCTATTAAGAAATAATGTACATGATAAGACTGCTCGGATAGGCACTAACAGGACTATAGAAGCAGAATGTAGCGCATTTATTTCATAATTTTATTTCCTAGAAGAAAATGCAACCAAAACAAGTACAAAATCGTAAAAAGAACTGGTATTTTTTTTTTTAAATCGATTACTTATTGAATACGGCCTTAATTAAAAGGAATCCAATACTCCTGAGACAGGACATTTGAACTCGAATGCAAGATTTTACGCTAATATCGACTTTGATTCACTTCACATTGGTACCATTAATAGGTAGGTATTAAATAAAAATAAATGAAGGATATTAGCATGTGAGGGAGATGACAGTGTAGTTAGGACTAACACGAAAATAAAAGTTCGCCGATTTTCGATATCGAAGAAGTCAATAGTCAGGATGAGAAAATAGGCAGGGACATAAAGCAAAGTAACTATAGCACAAGGTCGAGTAGCTTTTAGCAAAACGAAATTACTTCGGTGTTCGTGAATATTTATGTCAAGTTTCACAGGCAGATATTCGAGAACTTACTATTGTATTGTAAGGGTAATATCAGCACACGCGTTAAATTAATAAGGCGTGTTGTTTAAATCTGAGGTGGAAGGTAGAAAAAAATAGAACTCCTGCAGCGAAGTCGACTAAATTATATATTTACAAATATGTACAGAGTATCTCCAACGATTGATTAGTATTGATTATACAAGTGCAAGTCCCTCGTTCAAAAAAAAACTTTTGGGTGTTTCATTCCCACCAGCCGATAATGCTGGTGGGCGGGCAGTCCCTCCGGAATATGCCGGAAGGTAGGGCGGAAAGCCCTCTTCAGTCTGCTTTCAGGAATCGTGGGAATGGGTGGGTGGTGGTTCGGGTGAGAAAGATGAGACGGACGAAATGAAGACAGAAGAGAGTGAAAGATTATCTGTGGAATATTACTGCCTCAGCATNAAAATTCTTCAAAGATTGGCGTTGGTCCCATATTTCTATCTATTATAGTTTTTGAGAAAAATTGATTCAAAAAATTATAACCTTTGTGCATTTTCTCAAAAATCGTTTGAGAATCAAGGCCAAAAGTAGTATGTATCATGTTTTCAGAGTGTGCTGATATTAAAATTCATACTAGTTTATGTAGTAGTCATGGGGGCGATTTCACCATACTTATCCGGTGAGACCCTTTAGAAGGCGGGCTTTCAACTCAAAATTTTGGAAAGAGGGATGTTTACAACCTAAGAAAGGATCGGATACATCAAGAAATCAACAAACGGTACTTTTAACCGTTAGGCTCATAAAAAACTCTCTATAAAAAACCTGTAAAGGATCCTTCCTCAACCGTTACCTTTATAAACTGATTTAACCATTGTACCGATTCATTTAACTATACTCGAAGGATCTACTACCAAATAAACACCATACCGCCTTGTAAATTTGCAAAACATTCTCAAAATTGTATGCAGGAATTTTATGGCCTGCAACAAGCAGAACGGTCTCTGAACAATTTAATTTAGGAATTCAAAAGTAATTACCAAAAATTTAGACTTTAGAGGATGACTATACACTAAAACTGACAGAAACTGAATTTATTTCAGATTAATTTTCTTGTTCATGATTGGGTATGTAAAAGAATTTATAAAGTACTATGGAGAAGTAAGAATTTATTTTTTAAACATCCAGCCTTTTCAACTGATGAAAAAATTGTAAATGTGGTTTTTCAAATAGTCGGATAACTTCCGCTGAAATCTTCAAATGATAATTTCCGCTCGAGCGATTTCCTCTTCGTTGTGTATCATCCGAAAGTATCGGATCAACGGATATGGCGAAAGCTTTTTAGAAACTGAAAAGTGGGTTCATAGAGGTGGTTGCACTTGGAAATTTCGTCGCTGGAAAGCAGCAGACTTCCATTTCGTTCAAGTTTAAGAAATGCATTTATACCATTCCGTGCCGATCAATAGTGCAATTCGATGTGTTGGTAAAATAACTTCCCTTCACACGCTCATGAAGGTGCATGAAGGAATAAATTTCAAATCAATAACGTGTAGGTACTTGCTTACAAACGAAAACTTCCGATACTTTTCAGTGAGAAGAAATGGTATTATTCATGAAGGATAATTTTGTAATCGATCTGTCGTATGTACATCGTAAGAGAATGAATAAAAAAGATTCAAAATTGTAGATTAATTAGGGGCGAAATTGCAAAAACTAGATACAAAAAAAAAATACTTTTGGATATTTTATATCCACGAGCTGAAGCTGGCCTACACTGCAAAGCCGGAGGATAGGGAGGAAAGTCCTTTTCTGCCTCCTTAAAAGGATCATGAGAATGGGTAGGTGGTAGTGGTTGAGATGAGAATAATGGGATGGATGAATATTATATTAATACTACCCCAGTGCAGGGCAAAAGATTAGTATGCTTAGATTTGAAGATGATATAGCAGTATTAGCATCTAGCAAGGAGGACCTAGAGATAGCTTTAAATAAAATGGAAGCGGTACTGACTGATCAGAACTGTATGAAAATAAATAAAAGTAAAACCAAAATACTGATATGCAAGGGAAGAAAAAGTAGGAAAAGGGCGAATATAAAGATAGGGGGCGAAAAATTAGAAGAAGTGGCTGATTTTAGATACCTAGGAAGTCTGATAAGTCAGGATGGAAGGAGTAGTAGGGCAGAGAATAGTGCAGGGTCTTGTCGCCTTTAATAAAAAGAAGTCACTTCTGTGCTAGCGAACGGTTAATTTAGAAATTCGGAAAAGGTTGTTAAAGGTGTATGTTTGGAACACGGCATTGTACGAGTGCGAAACATGGACAGTGGGCGCGGCGGAAAAGAAAAGGTTAGAAGCGTTCGAAATGTGGTATTATAGGCGGATGATGAGGATATCGTGGGTAGAAAAGGTTGGAAATGAAGAGGTATTGGAAAGAATAGGAGAACAGAGGACTCTATGAAAGTCAATAAAAAATAGGCGAGATAGATTGGTAGGACACCTTCTTAGGCATGAAGGTCTAGTCAGAGACATATTAGAGGCAGAAACAGGAGTTAGGAGGGGTAGAGGTAGACCTAGATTAGATTACTGTTCGCAAATAGTTAAGGATGTGGGCTGTTCTAGTTTTAGGGAAATGTGAAGATTAGCTCAGGATAGGAAAGATTGGAGGTACGTGTCCAACCAGTCTTAGGACTGACGACCTTATGATGATGATGACTACCCCAGTATTTGCCTGTGATCCAAGGAAGTGATAGAAATACTTGGATAAGGGGTGGTCATTCAAGCAATAAATAAATAAATTATACTGAGCAATAGTTATAAATGTACGATAAGGATCAGTAGGTACATTTGTAATTCCTGTAAACGGTGAATGTAGGTCATCTTCTGTTAAATACCACAGGTCATTTGTAAGCATGTAGTCGCACTTCTGACATTTCTCTCACCGACAGGTTTGACCAGTTTTCTAGTAATCTTATTGATTATGTGTCACGTCAAAGCGCGAGTACAGTACTCAAATACGTGCTCGCGTTTTAATGTGGCACAAAATCAACAAATTTCTGAGAGTTCCTTGTTGGATGTGGAACAGTGATAGTGCGTCTTGGGAATTCTTAGGGATTAGTTTCAAGTTCATGTAGTAAACTAGTCAGGTAAACTGAGGAAAACAATAAATTAGAAGTTTCCCACGCACATCCACGGTATCGTTTACGAAGTTAGAATGACAATTAAGAATAAATTGTGATGTTTGACTAATTGATTTAATAAGAGAATGAAGAAAAGTGAACCCATGTAAGCAAGCGTTAACGAAGCAAACGAGAGTTTACCGAGGGCGTATCTCCGTCAGTTAATTAGTTACTGGAAGTTTGTACGGGGATCGCAAAGGACGAAGAATCTCCCACGCGAAAAAATTTTCTTTTGAATAATTTTGCGACCTTCAACAACGAAATAGTTATATGTGGTTTCAAAAGTCATTTACAACAATAAAAATAATAAAAAACGAGGATAACTAATCGTAATATCAGTGGCGATTCATCGAGTGAGTTGGAAAAACAGTGAGATTTTCCACAATCGATTGAAGGACTTTTAAAATTGAATGCTTTTTTATTTATATGATCGTTGTTGAGCATTGTCCCAACATCACGAGGGTTATATTTTATTTATTATTTCTAGGAAGACATCATGTTAAACATACTTAAAAATGTAGGGATGAGTTACCAAGATAGAAGAGTGATACTTAGTTTGCATAAAGAGCAACAGGCAGTTATGTAGCTGGGGCTGCAACGTAGATAAATAAATATTAGGAAGAGAGGCAGACATGGAAGCACACTGTCACCACTATTTTTTAATCTATACATAGAAAACGCGATCAACATCATTACAGACAGTACAACTGTATATATATACAAGGGCAAAAGATTAGTATGCTTAGATTTCCAGATAGCATAGCAAGAAAGAGTTAAAGATAGCTTTAAATAAAATAGAATTGGTACTGACAAAACAGTACCGTATGAAAGTAAATAAAAGTAAAATAAAAATACTGGTATGCAAGGAAAAAAGTAGAGAAAGAGCGTATATAAAGATAGGAGATGAAAAATTAGAAGAGTGGCTTATTTTAGGTATCTAGGAAGTCAGATAAATCAGGACGTTAGGAGTAGTAGGCATATAATGCAGATAACAGCGCAGGGTCAAGTCGCCTTCAATAAAAAGAAGTCAGTTCTATACTCGCGAAAGGTTAATTTAGAAATTCGAAAAAGGTTGTTAAAGGTGTATGTTTGGAGCGCGACGCTGTACGGGTGCGAAACAAAGTTAGAATCGTTCGAAATGTGGTGTTACAGGCGAATGATGAGGATACCGTAGATAGAAAAGATTAGAAATGAAGAGGTATTATAAACAATAGGAGAACAGAGGACTGTATAGTAGTCAATAAGAAATAGGCGAGATATATTAGTAGTACACCTTCTCAGACATGAAGGTCTAGTCAGAGACATATTAGTGGCAGAGACGGGAGTAAGGAATGGTAGAGGTAGACTTAGATTGGATCACTGTTCGCAAATAGTTAAGGACGTTGGATGTTCTAGTGTTAGGGAAATGCGAAGTTTAGCTCACGAAAGGAAAGTGTAACGGTGCGTGTCCAACCAGTCTTAGGACTGATGACCTTATGATAATGGTGATTTCTAGGAAATGCTTAATGTTCCGGGCCTAATGTTAACCAGTTTTCGTGTTTCCTGTTGTAGGAATAAATATCCTCATCAGAATGTACGGATCCGGATAAGAATTCCGATTTAAACAATTTAACTTGACGGATGCGGATGCCGATATCAGTTACAACCCTAATTTGTACTTACTGCAGACTTTAAATTTAATAATGACATTTCTGTTGCTTTTCCGTCTCAATAAAACAATATTTCATGAGACCGAGTGAACCGGAAGATATCATTGGACCCGTATCACTCATAAATCAAGTGTATTGTCGAAATAAATCCCCCAAATCCCGCCAGGACCCGAAAAGTAAAGATAAAAGAATAATAAGATTTGGTAAGAGGAACGAATGCTGGTATCATTTAAAAAAAACGTTTAGGTGTAAATCCTCGTAGTAAGTCCCAGAACATAAACACGGACTTTTGGTAGATACATAAACAATAATAATTAGAAAGCTTCGAAATGAAGTTGTGGAAAGTCGAGATATCCTCATTAACTCGGGATAACATACTGTCGAGAAGAGAAAGGTCGAGTCCGAAAGGCTTACGATGTTTTATACGATTTGTTTTTTGGTCTCGACTGCCCAAAAATGTCCTTAACGATGTAAAAAAAAATATGTATTTATCGAACATTAGAAATATTCTAATTTTAATACCAAATATCAAGATTAAGTATATACATTGGTCATGATTTTCCAATACATAGAAAACCGTACGCGTCACCTTATGATATAGAGAATATGAAGGTGATCATGGTTTATCTAATGCGTTCCTATTTTTTTTTATGAGGCAATCTACAAATTTTTACAACCCTTCTCACCGCAAACGTATCCCCTGCGACTACGTAATACACTCCAAAGGGGCTCAGCTGGACTTTATGAGACAAATATTATTTCAGGAATAGTCGTAACTAGCTCTAGTATGTACTCCATAAGATCAGATACATGCTTGATATTGATCAAATAGAAGTAATGAACCGTATTACGAATAAAACTTTAAATAAACAAACTAAAATATTCATCAAAATCCATCTAGTAGCTACCATTTTATTTATGGTCTATGCCTGGATCAGTTTCAAGGGTAACATCTGGAGCCATTATAGAGTGCATCCCGTCAAAGTACCACAAGTCAGGAGGTCTAAAAAGTTTCCACAAAAATTACCCCAGTTAATGATCGAGAACTGTTAACGAACTATTTGACGAAACACACATACCTATTGGTGACCTTCGCAAACAGCTGATAAATAGACAAGCCAATTGTACGTAACGAGTAGTAATAATCAGCACTCGCTGTTGTTCGATTGGTAAAGTATTACCACAGAAATAAGTTGAATGTGGAAATATCAAGCAAAAACCAATGTATTCACATGCAGAATATGCGAACGTGGTGGTCACATACCTAATCTGTTCAAAAAATATCGCAAAATTTGAATTTCCACAGGTTACGTATATTCAATTTTCGATATTTTTGTGGCGTTTTGGTGGTATTTATATCTCTCACTTAACCGACAAGTTCGGTCCTGTTGAATGTTCAGTTAATGAAATGCACCTTACGTTCTGAATGTTACTTTGGACCGAAGCAACGTTCATCGGTGGTACAAAACGTTCTCAACGGGCCGAGTGGAGAAATTCGTACCAAAATTGCTCAATTTTGACCAAAAACAGTACCGCATTAACATTGCTAAAGAGCTGTTGCTAAAGAGCTAACCAGGACGACCCAAATTTGCTCCAAAGGGTCATAACTGGTGACGAATCATGGATTTATGGTTATAACGTGGAAACCAAAGCTCAATCATCTCAATGGAAGCTGTCGTACGAATCTAGATTGAAAAAAGCGCGGTTTCGCTTACAGTTTTCTTTGATCGTAGGGGCGTAGTGCATCATGAGATCTTGCCATAGGGTAGAACGGTCAATAAGGAATATTACCTGCAAGTTATGAGTAATTTGCCCGAAGCAATCCCCCAGAAACGCGCGGATTTGTGGAAGAACAAAAATTGGCTTTTGCACTGTAATTACGCTCCTGCTAACACATCGTTGCTTGTCCGTGTATTTTTGTCCAAAAACAACTCACTAATAATGCCGCAGCCACCCTATTCCCCAGATCTGGTCCCCTGTGGCTTTTTCTTGTTTCCGAAACCGAAGAGGTCCACGAAAGGACGACGCTACGCTACAATTGAGGAGATAAATACGGCATTGAAGTAGTTCAGCAAGATCACAAAAAATGATTTTTTAAAGTGATTCGGTAATTGGAAAAAACTTTGGCACAAGTGTATAATATTTGGTAAGGATTACTTTGAATTGGAAAAAATAGATATTCATGTTTAAAAAAAAAACAACAAAATTAGCGATACTTTTTGAATAGACCTCGTATAGACGGTGCAATGGGAATGCACCAGCGGTATCACACGAATATATACGGGTTGTGGCGATATCCACCACATGTTTTAAAATTGTTTTCATTTTGTGTACATATTGTAAATACCTTTCTAAAATATTTCTTTTCTGTTTTCGATTAGGGTCTATAAAAATTCCTACATTTTGTAAATAATCTATTGTATCTTTCTTATCTATTTAAATAACTCTATTACTGTACTTTCCTATAATCCCTGTAACATTTCATGTTTCGTGTAGGTACTAACCGCATGACGTCTGTACCTTTCATTCCTTCCTAATTACATTTTTACAATCGATTTCTTCGGTGGTTGATCGGCCATCAATTTCTTGGTATTTCTAATCTTAAAGTTTCCATATTTTAATACTTCCGTACTCGTATCTACTACCCTCTCTATTCCTTCCTTGTAGAACAGTTTTTCATTTTTCACAAAATATCAAGTCAGTTCGTCTTACGCCTTCAGCAGAACAAGTCTCTTCTCTTCTCCTTCAGCTACGCCAGTTGTTGTTAAGTTGTAAATATATGTTGTTGTTATCTAGTTTTAATTATTCGTTTTCTAAGTCCTCCTCAAAACCTTCTATAACAAGGTGACCCAAACAAACTTACAAAAGCGTCATCGTCATCATTGCTGGGGCTTTCAGTAAGGTTACTACCCTTATGTTAATGTTTCATGTATCTTATTTTCCCTTAATTTTTTCGGAGTAGTACCGATTAGTTAGTGTATAGAACAAATTGTTGTTGTACAAATAGAACAATTCAAAACCTTTTTATTTGTAAACTGACATAAGTAAATTATTATTATAGCATCAGAAATAGTCGGTATAAAAATAGCTCATTTTAAGTGGGCACTTAATTGCTGCAAAGGGTAACTGTAAATTTGTTATAATAAATAAATGGTTGTTAGAAATTGCGGTAACGCAATTTGTACCTTGTGCCGTTTGTAAATTCCACATGAATTTGTAACGTAAGTGGAACTAAAGAGTGTATTTATCAGAATTATTGGTCTTACTCGGTAAAGCAGTAGCATGACAAAGTTCCCAAACGCGAGATTAACAGCTGTCTAGGTTTGCTCGTACAGAGCTTAAGGTGACTTATCGCGTTCTAAGTGAAACCCAATGGGAAGAAAATTACATCGTATTTTATTTACACGATGTGCTCTGAATTATTCAAACACACTTCCAACCAAATGGCTTTACAACCACTACTTATTAAATTCAGCGTACATAAAGAGCTGACATTAATAGCATAACTACCTCTAATTTTGGCTTATTGCTCAGGTTGACCTGGCTGGAGCGATAATTCCGAGAATTTTTGCACATTTTAATGTCGTCATGCAAAATTTATAAGGACAAATGGCAAATGGCCTCGTAACTGATTAATTAACTTTTAGTAGAGACTTTAGGGTAATTGAATAACCTCAAGAACCCTCCCAAAGATGCGTCGTTAGACATCTTTAGTAAATGTCATTTTCTACTTTATAATGAGCCAGAAAGTGTTGCAATTTATTAAGGAGAAGATCATTCATTACAAAAACATTTTAATTATGGTATAGCTGGCAAATAGAATAAAATAATTCGAAGTGGTCTGTATTCTGTCGAAATTGCCAGACGCGGATCGCGATTTCGATCTTTTGGATCTCATCAGCGCGTCGCAGACAGCTCCGACAGAACACAGACCAACTTTTACCTGCTGTCTTAACAGCACGTTTTAGAAAATACTACAAATGGCGCGGTAAACGCCATCTGTAGTACAATGCTACATTTTAGGATTACGTATGCTCCAACAAGGTCCATTTAAATATTTATTCGATTATGGTAACGTGCCTATCACGTTAAGGTTAGCTACGCCGGGATCCGTTTCAGCAAGTAGATATCCATATATTTAAATGGACCTTGTTGGAGCATACGTAATCCTAAAATGTAGCATCGTACTACAGATGGCGCTTACCGCGCCATTTGTAGTATTTTCTAGCTAGCAAATAGGTACATGACCAAGTTCAAATTCAATGACTATACCACTATACGGTCTGGCCATTACACCCAATGTGATTACAAAATGGCTACTGCTGTTGCTTGTTCTCACATCTTCTAAGCTAACGTATGTTTCGGGATGCGTTGTCAAGTGTCAAGTCCTATCCTTATCAACAATTTTCTACAAAAACACCTTATTTTCGTCTTTGGCGATTATTTTGGGAAACTAACCTACCTTATAATTATAATTTGTAGGTTTCCGTACGTTTAAATGAAAGTTATAGTATCGCTCGTATGTCTGTCTTCCGTCGGTCACAGTCAATTTGCTCTGAATCTACTAGACCGATTAAATTGATATTTCGTACACATATGAATTTTTGTGACCCAAACTTAGACCCATAAAAGTAAATTAATTTTGAACATGGGGGTTATTTTTCGGGGGACCAATAGGAAATGAAAAAAAGTTTTACAAACTGTACCGTGTGACATATCAAATGAATGGTCTTGTTGTGAGGATCTCAAATATATTTTTTTATAATTTTAAAATATTTAGTTATTTAAGAAAATACATGAAAATTGACCACTCCCCCTCTCTTATCTCCGAAACTACTAATCATAAAATTTTGAAAAAAATACAAAAAATTGTTACTTAATTATAGATTACAGGAAAATTAATAAGAAATATATGGTCTAAACATGATGTGATAAATCTTTCAACAAAACAATATCGTGCATACAAATTTACATTTGCAGTTTGAGTATATAGGAGAACATCTTTTTTTTTCAACTACAATGTTAAGTTGGTTCTCGGATTTGGGTTCCCTACGTCCGAATGAAAAACAGATCCCTTATAGGGTCACTCGTGTCTGTCTGTGCAGCCAGTATGTCGCCATTCAGTTGGTACTTTCTTTTATTTGGTCAGTAATGTGTCGAAACTGCTTGTGGCGTGCTGATGAGATCTAATAAGATCAAAAATCGATAGTTTCGATAAATTTCCGTTCAAAAACATAATTAAAATTTTACAATCCTATTAATACGGTATGCGGATCGTCAGTTGTGTTCAAGCAATATCGTAGCAAACAATAATCTTCCAATATAATTACTTTTTATATCAATGTTGCCTATTCGAAGCAGCCGCTTCACTTAACATTTTAATACATCTCGAACCCAATTGAGCTGAAAATAATTTACATGCAAATTGCCAGCTTGCAAATCAAGCTACGCCACACATAGATCAATCTCCAGCTATAAATCTTCGGCAGTTTATCGGCAGCTTTAAAGTATGCGCAGATGGTTACATGCATTCCTTACCTAGTAGTTATACAACATATTCGTTGCGTGATTTTGAAACAAAAACCGTAAGACACGTTTTTAATTTCCCGTAATTGAACCGTTCCATCGGTAACCCTTGAGTATAACTAATTGATAAAATGATGGATTGCATGTCTTTTGTTTGAAGTTTCCTTTAAAAATCAATCACAAGAACATTTCCCTTTCTGAGTAATAAGTAAAGAACTAAACTCGTTCTGTATTAAAGGTCTTAAAGATTCCAAAAAAACATTATCGATATATGTGCCTCGAAGAACTAGTAGGGGAAGATCAATTTGGGTTCAGAAGAAATAGAGGAACCCGGGAGGTCAATAATAGAGAAAATGAAAGAAAAAGGAAAGAGTGCATACATAAGATTGGTAGATTTAGAAAAAGCTTTTGACAATGTTAAACGGGACAAGATGTTAAATATACTTAAAAATGTAGGGATGAATTACAAAGATAGAAGAATGACTCTTAGTTTGTATAAAGAGCAACAGGCAGTTATAGAGCTGGGGCTGCAACGTAGAGAAGTAAATATTAGGAAGGGAGTCAGACAGGGATGCACACTGTCACCGCTACATACATCGAAGCGCGATCAACATCATTAAAGACAGTACAACTGTAGGGATAGATATACAGGGACAAAAGATTAGTATGCTTAGATTTGCAGATGATATAAATAAAAATACTGGTATGCAAGGAAAAAAAGTAGAGAAAGAACGAATATAAAGATAGGAGACGAAAAATTAGAAGAAGTGGCTGATTTTAGGTATCTACGAAGTCAGAGAAGTCAGGACGGAAGGAGTAGTTGGGATATAAAGCAAAGGATAGCGCAGGGTCAAGTCGCCTTCAATAAAAGAAGTCACTTCTATTCTCGCGAACGGTTAATTTAAAAATTCGAAAAAGATTGTTAAAGGTGTATGTTTGGAATGCGGCGCTGTACGGGTGCGAAACATGGACAGTGGGAGCGGCGGAATAGAGAAGGTTAGAAGCATTTGAAATGTGGTGTTACAGGCGAATGATGAGGATACCGTGGATAGAGAAGGTTAGAAATGAATAGGTGTTAGATAGAATAGGTGAACAGAGGACTCTATGGAAGTCAATAAGAAATGGGCAAGGTAAGTCGGTAGAACACCTTCTCAGGCATGCAGGTCTAGTCAGAAACACAATCATTAGGAAGAGCATGGATATGTTCAAGTGCTACCTACGCATCATCAACAAGGGTATCATCCATCCAAATATTGATGGGTTAGACTAGTAATCAATATTTCTGATATTAACAAAAGTAAACTAAATATTAGTGGTAAAGTTTATGGATTACAGACAAGAACTGAATCAGAAACGCATATACCGTGCTATAAAACATGATCCTTTAGATATATATGTAAAGTATTAAGTACATAGAGCCACAGCCAGTGGCTGATTCGTATCTTCAGAAGCAACATTATCACTTGATGAGAATGTCTTGCATTGTATTCTATCGTTTTCATATTTCTATCCTACTAAGAAAAATACTTACCTTGGTGCCTACGTACTGTGTAAGTACATTTTATCGAGAATTGCGAGGCTTTCCCTTAAGAGCTAAAATAACTGCGACCAATTTTACTAAGTATTCCGATAGCAATAGCAAAGTATCGTTTCGATGTAAAGCGTGTAAATATTGGAGCGGAATAATTCCGAAATGCTCAGCGCAATTCCATTGAAATGGACCTATAAATAGAAGTGCGCACAGTCTTATCAAATAGTTAGTTTGCTTCTACTAGGCAGGTAGGTACTTATTAAAATTAAAATTAATTGAGGCTTAACGGTAACTTTTTCCATTCTTAATTTCTATTCTGGTCCTAATATTTGGATGTTTGAAAAAAATAAAGTTTCGGAGTAATTCAAGAAAAAGAGCAACTTAAACCTTTCGACAGCAATAACTTCGAAATGCTAAGGGTTGTTCGGAAAGTCATTTCGTTTTTTTTTGTGGAAATGAAAGACAGTTTTCGTATAATAAACAAATACTTTATTAAATTATATATTGACCGTTCTGGTCCAACACCTTTTGCCATCTTTCTGGTAGTAGCATAATTCCACGCTCATAAAATTTTTGGTCTTTGCTGGCAAAAAACTGATCGAGGAGGTTTTTGACCTCCTCATTTGAGGTGAAGGTTTTACCGTCTAAAAAATTTTGGAGTGACCGGAACAAATAATAATCCGATGGTGCCAGGTCTGGAGAATATGGTGGGTGTAGCATTGTATCCCATTCAAGCTGTAAAAGCTTTTGGCGAGTGACCAAACTTGTGTGAGGTCTCGCGTTGTCTTGGTGAAACACTACACCTTTCCTGTTGATTAGTTCTGACCTTTTCTGTTGAAGTGCATCATTCAGTTTGTCCAGCTGATGACAGTAGACTTCCGAATTAATCGTTGTGTTATCCGGTAAAAGCTCAAAAAAAACGATTCCTTTAAAATCCCACCAAACAGACAGCATCACCTTTTTTTGGTGAATATCGGCTTTGGAAATGGTTTGAGCCGGTTCATCTTTTTTGCTCCATGACCTCTTGCGTTTGACGTTGTTGTATACAACCCATTTTTCGTCCCCAGTGATGATGCGCTTCAAAAACGGATCATTTTCGTGACGTTTGAGAAGCGAATCGCAGACGTCAATGCGGCGACACAGATTTCTCTCTGTGAGAACATGGGGAACCCATACATCGAGCTTCGAGGATAATCCCAGGCCTTTCAAGTGGTCATAAACTGTTGAATTTGATAAATTTAACCTCAATCCGATCTCACGTGTTGTTATTCGCCGGTTCACATCAACTAATGCCTTTATCGCGTCTTTATCAGCTTCAACCGGCCTTCCCGAACGTGGTGCATCTTCGACATCAAAATTGCCGGATCGAAATTTAGCGAACCAGTTCTGGCACTGGCGTACTGTCAACACACCTTCTCCATACACATCAGTCAATTTCTTTCTGGCTTGAACAGCATTTTTACCCTTTCTGTAGTAAAACAGTAAGATATGTCGAAAATGCTGCTTATCGCTCTCCATATTTAAAAGGGCACCAACCAAAAACTACTGCGTAGAATTAATTGGAATTTTTCACACACAAGCCTTCCTATATGAGCTCTCAAAGCATATAAAAATTATACGGCTTAAATGTGAAGTTGGGTGCAAAAGAATACAATTAAATCCTCTGTCGGGAAAAAACGAAATGACTTTCCGAACAACCCTATACATCTAAAGAAGGTGATTACTAACTTGTTTCAATCCCAAATGTATCTAAATAATTTTGGTGGTACCGTTATTGGAATCGGACCGTTCAATCCAAACTTATCGCCGATATTGTGGACTCAGGAAAACGACGAAACGAAACTGAATTTAAATAGCGTTAATAAGGTAACGTCTAACTCAGACCCGGGCTTTACTACAATACTGTTTTGTCAATACCACCTCCATTTTATTTAAAGCTGTCTTTAACTCCTCCATGCTAAATGCGATTACTGCTATATCTTCTGCAAAGCATACCAATCTTTTACCCCTATATATCTATCCCTACAGTTGTACTGTTTCTAATGATGTTGATCGCGTCTTCGATGTATAGATTAAAAAGTGGCGGTGACAGTATGCATCCCTGTCTGATTCCCTTCCTAATATTTACTTCTCTACGTTGCTGCTCCAGCTCTATAACTGCGTATTGTTCTTTTAATTGTATGAATTTTAGTTGTGGTATGTTTAAAAGTGCCAAACTAGGTTCTACTATGTGCATCTCATTAGCCGACGTCCATGGCTATATAATATGTAAGCAGAGATAAACAGGAACAATGCTGCTACTACGAGAATGAACTGCTTTTAACGGACTTACAAGAAAAACATTTTAGAGCGTTTTTAGTTATATGATGCCATTAAACATCATACTGTCTGAATACCCGGCTAGTTCATCTTTACTACCTATTCGAACAGCCTGGCACTTTATTACTCCAGCGCTTACTAAATTCATATAACTTAGTACAAAGTAATTACAACAGGTTCTATGGTACACGTTTAAAAAGGTCGCAGAGCATACAGGGTCTTTTTTTATTTAATAAATACTAGCCAAGAACTCTTATTTCTCACAAAAGCATAACACACGGGAATAAACAAGTCCATTTGATTGTAATGTATCTAAATGTCCTAATTTAGAGTCAAAACTCAAACATAACGGTCCTACAACATTCCAGAACAGTCTCGATTTTTCTGGTTCATTTCATTCCAGAAGTTTCTAATTGAACATTCTCGCTGAAAATCATACCCACCACATCACACACACATAATGCTTCTGAAATATTCCGGAATATTCTCGATTACTCCGGTTCACTCTTGAATATTCTATCCGATGATATTCCTAGATAGTGGAGAATGTTCTAGCTAAGAACAATGCCATAAACATTGAAGAACATTCTAAACGGGTATTTGGTGGTTGTGAATCGGCCCGGAAATCCACACGCATCCACGAAAGTGACGATAATTCGAAAATCATAAGAATTTCCAAATATTTTTTAGAACACTGTTGAATATATGAAAATGTCCTACGAAATTACAGTATTTCTGTTAGTGTATTTTATAATAAAGATTTCTAGATTTGTCAATTAGGGGTTTTTTTCATGTTGAAACAACGTTAGTCTTTTATTCCAATAATTATCGAATTATTTAATTTTTAGAAAACATGTTGATGCCTGCATTATTCATTACAATTACATGGGCATAAAATCTGGTAATATAAAATTAAAGACTTACTAGTATGTTGCATCTTTAACTGGACGGAGGAATTTATAAACGGATACCTAGCCGAATTAATATATAATTTAATGATATACATTGTCAAATAATAGAGTCAAAGCAGCAAAATTACATATTACATACATATTAACATCCACCTATTGGAAAAAGACACTCCTTGCGTGACTCCTTAAAATAAATTCTTTCCTATATTTCCCTGAGTGAACCCGTAATTCAAACAAATTTTACTCGGCACGTAAAACTATTGAAAAAGCTAATGAAATTATTTAATGCGTTATAGATCAATTTCTGAATGCCATTAAAAGGAATTGTAACGTTTCAGGATCATTATCGTAATTGTTGTATATTATTTAAAGCTTACAAAGTTCGGGTGGAGGACTCTGGATAAACATAAGCAAATCAGGAGTCCATTTTTTTTTCCATTTGACTACCAAACTTATTTTTAACTGCTTATAGGACAATAAAAATAAGATAAATGAGTTAAATAAGACACATTTAGAAAAATATCTTATTAAATATTGTACAAAATACTACCTTAATTCGTAATAAAGACTTTGTCTGATGACGCTTGAAATACTTCAGTAGCGGCAAATGCCCAGTAGATGGCGATACATTACCTTTCTTTGGATATGGCATATAGATATGAGATACAAGAGGAATTTGCAGTACAGACTCATTAAAATTGTAATAAAACGACGAAGCAGTTTGTAGGAGAAAGAAAAACTGTACTTCATTTACTTTCTCTAGCGATGGGCCCCTTCCGATGTCTTGGATCGTAGGTAGGGAGAGAAAAGCTCATTATACTCTCGACTCTTGTTCATTAAACATACTTTTTCATACAGTACCTGCCAAAAGTTTTGTTCAATCATGAATAGTAGTGCGAGTCGAAAACAAGCGTTAAAGCCTTTAATATGTCTTCAAATATAAATAAACATCTCGTTGATATTTTCAGTAGTAAATGGTACCAATAACAGCACATTTGAACAATGCAATTGTAGTGGTTAAAATGATCAATTTTTCCGTGCAGTACTGTACGGATTATACGCTCTTCACTGGTTAAGAATATGGCCGGGAGTTGTCTCCTTTCTTTTCTGGCCTAGTGCTGATCTCTTCTACTTTGCGCCGGTCAAACTGAAAGTCACATCGCTACAGAAACTAAACGAAGTATACATCATTATCTTCATTTCCCCTACAAATTGTTTCCGTCCCTATATTTGCTACTATTTATAATGAAAATTTCCACAATTGCAGAAATATGTTCTATAGTTTTTTCTGAGTGCAATTATAAAGAATATGGCGCAGTACAACGGACAAAGTGGCCGGCCTTAGATACTAAGAATCAAACCGCATACATATATGTAGATATGTAAAACTGAGGTTGTTTTGTTCGGCTTTCCTAACATTACGATGTTTACTTAATGACATACTTTATTCACCATATTACTTTATGAATGCTGTTTCATTAGAATCCAAACAAAAACATAGTCATCCTAGTGTTCAAATTTCAATTTAGCATAATTATTATAGGTAATAATAGTAGATAATAACAAATTTTTTAACGATAACTGGCCGATATTGAATTCTGAAGTAAAGTTCAAGCCAAAGACAAGAGTTATACTATTTCCAGAACAAAATTTTCGTATAGATAGTGTTCTACCAACCTTCAACTAGCAATCTAATTTTATTTTCAGTTGAACGCTCGAGTGAACGTGAATCAATGATGAAATTGTACCTTCATACATGCCGGGATAAATTTTGGTTCTAAGTTGTAGGTAAGTGAAATCTTTTGTGTGTATTAGGTACCCATTTCTTAGCCAGAGTGTGTTAAACGAAATGTCACTTGTAATTTGATTTCTGTCGGGCTCTAGAACATTGCCCGAAAACGTATACGTACAAATACCCAATATAATTTCATGATGTGTTATATCATCAACTAAAAGTGCAAGAAAGTAGTCTAGGTTTTGTTTTAGGGATCTTTCTTATTCGAAATAAGGGAGAGAGAGGAGTATCGCTTGACTTGACGAGATATGGCAAGCGGTGTATGAGGGTTATAAGGAAATGTGACGTTCGTCAGTTTTATTGTAATGTTTTTCTAAACTTGGCGGTTCTTAAAATTTTTCATTACGATAGAATTCATTTTCATTGCTATTTTTAATCACTAGAAATCGTTTATAGAGGGGGGGGGTAACTTTTTTGACGTAATAGTTGTTACAGGGGTCGCTGAAAGTGTGAAGTGGAAACTTCCAGAAAAAATAAAATAAATAACTACTAGCCTCAGTCTTCCAAGCACTTAATTGATTCGACTATGAAAGTCTATGTTCTTATCACTATTTTAATGTTTTATGTAGCTTAACTTCCCATGCGTCAAAAATCTTAACTAGAATTGTACAGAGGAGGGTAAAAAAAGGGCGGAAGAACTATTAGGGGAAGATCAGTTTTGGATTAGAAGAAATAGAGGAACACGGGAGGTCATTCTACCTTTACGGGTAACAATAGAGAAAACGATAGAAAAAAAATGAGTTCATACATAGGATTTGTAGATTTAGAAAAAACATGTTGTTGTTGACAATGGGACAAGATGTTAGATGTACTTAAAAATGTAGGGATGAGTTACAAAGATAGAAGAGTGATAGTTAGTTTGTATAAAGAACCACAGGCAGTTATAGAGCTCAGGCTGCAACGAACAGAAGTATATATTAGGAATTAGGGATGCACCGCTACTTTTTAATCTATACATCGAAGACGCGATCAACATCATTAAAGACAGTACAACNTGATATACATTGTCAAATAATAGAGTCAAAGCAGCAAAATTACATATTACATACATATTAACATCCACCTATTGGAAAAAGACACTCCTTGCGTGACTCCTTAAAATAAATTCTTTCCTATATTTCCCTGAGTGAACCCGTAATTCAAACAAATTTTACTCGGCACGTAAAACTATTGAAAAAGCTAATGAAATTATTTAATGCGTTATAGATCAATTTCTGAATGCCATTAAAAGGAATTGTAACGTTTCAGGATCATTATCGTAATTGTTGTATATTATTTAAAGCTTACAAAGTTCGGGTGGAGGACTCTGGATAAACATAAGCAAATCAGGAGTCCATTTTTTTTTCCATTTGACTACCAAACTTATTTTTAACTGCTTATAGGACAATAAAAATAAGATAAATGAGTTAAATAAGACACATTTAGAAAAATATCTTATTAAATATTGTACAAAATACTACCTTAATTCGTAATAAAGACTTTGTCTGATGACGCTTGAAATACTTCAGTAGCGGCAAATGCCCAGTAGATGGCGATACATTACCTTTCTTTGGATATGGCATATAGATATGAGATACAAGAGGAATTTGCAGTACAGACTCATTAAAATTGTAATAAAACGACGAAGCAGTTTGTAGGAGAAAGAAAAACTGTACTTCATTTACTTTCTCTAGCGATGGGCCCCTTCCGATGTCTTGGATCGTAGGTAGGGAGAGAAAAGCTCATTATACTCTCGACTCTTGTTCATTAAACATACTTTTTCATACAGTACCTGCCAAAAGTTTTGTTCAATCATGAATAGTAGTGCGAGTCGAAAACAAGCGTTAAAGCCTTTAATATGTCTTCAAATATAAATAAACATCTCGTTGATATTTTCAGT
>NW_020439074.1:951904-971392 GCF_000699045.2 Agrilus planipennis
AGTAGATAATAACAAATTTTTTAACGATAACTGGCCGATATTGAATTCTGAAGTAATGTTCAAGCCAAAGACAAGAGTTATGCCATTTCCAGAACAAAATTTTCGTATAGATAGTGTTCTACCAACCTTCAACTAGCAATCTAATTTTATTTTCAGTTGAACGCTCGAGTGAACGTGAGTCAATGATGAAATTGTACCTTCATACATGCCGGGATAAATTTTGGTTCTAAGTTGTAGGTAAGTGAAATCTTTTGTGTGTATTAGGTACCCATTTCTTAGCCAGAGTGTGTTAAACGAAATGTCACTTGTAATTTGATTTCTGTCGGGCTCTAGAACATTGCCCGAAAACGTATACGTACAAATACCCAATATAATTTCATGATGTGTTATATCATCAACTAAAAGTGCAAGAAAGTCGTCTAGGTTTTGTTTTAGGGATCTTTCATATCCGAAATAAGGGAGAGAGAGGAGTATCGCTTGACTTGACGAGAAATGGCAAGCGGTGTATGAGGGTTCTAAGGAAATGTGACGTTCGTCAGTTTTATTGTAATGTTTTCTAAACTTGGCGGTTCTTAAAATTTTTCATTACGATAGAATTCATTTTCATTGCTATTTTTAATCACTAGAAATCGTTTATAGAGGGGGGGGGTAACTTTTTTGACGTAATAGTTGTTACAGGGGTCGCTGAAAGTGTGAAGTGGAAACTTCCAGAAAAAATAAAATAAATAACTACTAGCCTCAGTCTTCCAAGCACTTAATTGATTCGACTATGAAAGTCTATGTTCTTATCACTATTTTAATGTTTTATGTAGCTTAACTTCCCATGCGTCAAAAATCTTAACTAGAATTGTACAGAGGAGGGTAAAAAAAGGGCGGAAGAACTATTAGGGGAAGATCAGTTTTGGATTAGAAGAAATAGAGGAACACGGGAGGTCATTCTACCTTTACGGGTAACAATAGAGAAAACGATAGAAAAAAAATGAGTTCATACATAGGATTTGTAGATTTAGAAAAAACATGTTGTTGTTGACAATGGGACAAGATGTTAGATGTACTTAAAAATGTAGGGATGAGTTACAAAGATAGAAGAGTGATAGTTAGTTTGTATAAAGAACCACAGGCAGTTATAGAGCTCAGGCTGCAACGAACAGAAGTATATATTAGGAATTAGGGATGCACCGCTACTTTTTAATCTATACATCGAAGACGCGATCAACATCATTAAAGACAGTACAACTGTAGGGGTTGATATACAGGGGCAAAAAATTATTATGCTTAGATTTAACAAAATAATTCGAAGTGGTCTGTGTTCCATCGAAACTGCCAGACGCGGATCGCGATTTCGATCTTTTTGGATCTCATCAGCGCGTCGCAGGCAGCTCCGACAGAACACAGACCAACCTGCTTAGATTTGCAGATGATATAGCAGTATTAGCATCTAGCAAGGAGAAGTTAGAGATAGCTTTAAGTAAAATGGACAAAACAGTACTGTATGAAAATAAATAAAAGTAAAACAAAAATACTGGTATGCAAGGGAAGCAAAAGTAAGGAAACAGCGAATATAAAGATAGGAGATGAAAAATTAGAAGAAGCGGTCAATTTTAGGTATCTAGGAAGTCAGATAAGTCAGGACGGAAGAAGAAAAGCAAGTCACTTTTATTCTCGCGAACGGTTAATTTAGAAATTCGAAAAAGACTGTTAAAGGTGTATGTTTGGAGCACGGTGCTATACGGGTGTGAAACATGGACGGTGGGCGCGGCGGAATAGAGAAGGTTAGAAGCGTTCGAAATGTGATGTTACATTGGAAATCAATAAAGAATAGGTGAGATGGATGAAGGTTTAGTCAGAGACATATTACGGGCATAAACGGGAGTTGAGAGGGGTTGAGGTAGACCTATATTAGATTGGTATTCGCAAATAGTTAAGGATGTGGGATGTTCTTGTTTTAGGGAAATGCGAAGATTAGCTGAGGATAGGAAGAAGTGGAAGTGCGTGTCCAACCAGTCTTGGGACTGACGAACTTATGATGATGATGATGATGATGATGACTGCTTCACAGCTCCTATGAATAAAATGTCAGTGGCTTATATACGTATGTACGTTGAAATTCCGGGTCGGTGGAGCTATACGTTATTTTTGAGAAATATCAAATTAAAATCGTAGCCTGGCGCTTTAATAATAGCAACGTTCACAGATTATCAGGTTTGGGGCAAAACCGGGACGTTATGTAGCGGCAAAATTGATTACCTTAGATTGTTATAGGACGATAAGAAATTTAATGAGGTGTGAAAGAACAGACGCACTCAATGGAGCGACGCTCGTTTTCGTCGCCGCGGCGCACATTTCTACCCATTGTTACGATTCCTTGAGAAATTATTTTTCTAAGGAATTGTTTATCGACTGCGATGCAGAATACAATAAAGTGTTTCATTAATTTGGCGCCAGGCCTTAAAAAGGAACATTTTCTTGCACGGCCAACTTCCGTCATCCGGCTCGCTCAGATTTTCTTTAAGTAAAATTCATAACCACTGTCACGCCACTGTTTAATTATCTTTCCGCCAGGGCATTGTTTTGTTTGTTTGTTTCCTATTTTGATCTTTCTTTGAGTTGAAAAGACACTGGCGCCTTCGCGTATTCTCTACGAATGCCTTTATTGTGTCAGTAGTGAGTAATCGAAACCCCGATACTGGAAAAAAGAGCCCTAAAATGTTTATTAATTACCTGTACATATACAATACCATATGTCTCACCCGAGAATTTCGATTATATCGCAAGCATCCTTTTTACACCCTTATTGGTTTAATATTGTAAAGGAACGCATTTCTCACACTTTTAAGGGTTGTCATTTACAACCATCTTTATAGTTGTATTAATATTAAACTTTTAACCCCTAATTCATCCTTATAGGATAGGAGAATTGGACCGCTCCCTAGGTCTTTATTTTTTTTTTCTTTTTACACCTTTATGGGTTTAATATTGTAAAGGAACGCATTTCTCACACCTTTAGGGGTTGACACTTACAACCATCTTTATAGTTGCATTAATATTAAACTTTTAACCCCTGTTTCATCCTTATAGGATAGGAGAATTGGACCGCTCCCTAGGTATTTATTTTATTTTTTCTTTTTTATTTCTTCTTACTCGCTCATTCCCTTTGTACAGGGTCGGTTTTTCCGATCATTTTGTGTCATGTATCTCGTTAGTAAGTATCTCCTTTAAGACCTAAAATATTCATGTCCCTATGAGCATTAATTTAGCAACCAAGTTGTCTCAGCCCTTTCCCTTCTCTCTCTTCTTAGTATCCACGGAAAGGCAGATACTTCATCACGGATTGGTCTTGAGGTCTTCTTATTACGTGGTAATGCCATGGGACTCTGGATTCTATAAGTTTTGTTTTGTTCTTTTTGTGACACACTGTACCATTGTTTACCTCATTCTTCACATCATGAAAATGAGTCGATTCTATAAGGAATTTTTTGTTTCATACATACATGAATTTCAGCAGCATAATGTAAGATTCCACAGAGTAATCCCAAAAAAAAAAGGGATCCAGACGCTGTTTTTACTAGCAGAGCATGCATATCTTTCAAAGGGATAAGTTGCAGAAGTCCCTGATTTATACTTTGCTGTATTTAGTTCATTTGACTCTCTTTTCGATTTAATATATCTAATCTTACAACATAAATCTAAATAATTGTTGTTAAGTTTATAGGGATTTCAAGTTGCAGCTAACGTTATTAATACAAAAATAAATAAACCCTCAAAAAATTAAAATAGAGTAAAAAATATTTCAATTAAGAATAAGGGCTAGCCCCTACGTATATTCATTCATTGTGAAGTATTTAAAATGATTTGTTGTGCACATTAAATATTTACTTTAAGAAAATCGTCGTCCATGTCAGATAAGACAACTAAGAAATTTACATTGGCGCAGAATTTTATGAACCTGTAGCGTCGCCGTTAGTTTTGAAAAGAGCCGAAAACGGAGCAAAATGTTACTGAGATAAAACAAGTTTGAAAATCTTAATTAATTCCTGAAAGTGTCTCCGCCCGTTTCCTGGAACAATTTAGATCTGCGATTTAAATAGGAAAACCCATAAACTTACAAAATTTATGCTTTCCACGAACTTAAATGTCTAGCCAAACATATGGGCATTAAAAGTCACCCCTTTAATGAGGAGACACGTGCAAGAAGAACATGACTCGTTCACAAAATCCTTCCTTCTTAAACGAATTTTCAAGTCTACTTAACTCTGCATTGCATAAAGTCTTAGATCACTTTACAACCTATGAACTGATAAATTACTCTCTTTGACTTAATTTCTTGGTACATTAAAATAAGAACGATTATTAAATTATTAAGGCAAGCGTCTTTGGAGTTCACAAAGGCAAAGACTAGTATAATCATTATTGTAAAATTGGCAAAGTCCTCAATAAATTATCTGTGAGAATGGTCATATCTTCTTTCTTGTTTCTACTTGGGACTGTAGTCATTTGCGGCATTTTGAGAACATTCTTGTTAAGTAAGGAAATAAAATACCACAAATGGCGCGCGAAACGCCATCTATAGTACGATGCTACATTTTACTTGCTGAAACGAATCCCGGCGTAGCTAACCTCAACGTGATAGGCACGTTACCATAATCGAATAAAATAATTCGAAGTGGTCTGTATTCTGTCTAAATTGCCAGACGCGGATCGCGATTTACATATATTTAGATCTCGTTTCAGCAAGTAGATATCCATACATTTAAATGAACCTTGTTGGAGCATACGTAATCCTAAAATGTAGCATCGTACTACAGATGGCGTTTACCGCGCCATTTGTGGTATTTTATAAGACGCGCTGTTAAGACAGTAGGTAAAAGTTGATCTGTACTCTGTCGAAGCTGTCTGCGACGCGCTGATGGGATCCAGAGTCTGGCAGTTTCGACAGAATACAGACCACTTGATTTATTTGATTCAAGTAAGGAAATGCTTCATGAGTAGTGCAGACAATGTGAAAAGAGATAACCAAATAATAGTTAGCGGTACAGCGGTTAAGGGTTGCTTAGGAACCTAAAAAATCAGGAATGGAGGACTGTGAACCTACATTCTGTATTTTGGTTACGCATACCGTACACCCTGTACATCAGTCTGCTTTGTATTCGTATGTATGAAACGTTCTACGATGCGAGCATTAATTCAGAGGGTGAAATACCACATTATGTTAAATTGCTCCTAATTGCGGTTACAATTACCGGTTAGCTTTTGAATAGATATCATAATGTTGTAATAGATCCACTTTATAAAACCATAAATGGCAATATACCTGCAGATATTCTAAAATAAACTATAAAACGTCTATTACTTTCTTAAAAAAATATTGTTGATCTCCATTTTAAAGATTTTCAATGATCTTCTGGGTTTTCTCGAAGAAAATACAATGTTTAATCCTATTACACCTTTACCCCATTTCAACATCCTCATAACTAGGAAGAGAAAACCACAATAAATGGTAATTTTGACTGTTTTTACTTGGAAAGCAACTTTCTCGTCAGCTCCTCACCTTTAAATACATATTTCTATTGAAATTTTTTTTAAATGTTTGCATAGAATTTTTTATTAATTAGGTACAGGCCTGACGCTGGAAGCTGGCAAAAGTAGGCAGTTTTAGATATAAAGATTGCAGCCCTCATTCTTCAGTATTCCTACCAGGGGCGTAGATTAAATATTTAAAAATAGGGATCAGTGAGCAAGTAATAAACAGACAAACAGAAGAACTAATTGTTGATGTTGGTGACAGTGATAGATATTCCCATGATGACAGGGAATGTGAAAACTAACTATAAAACAAAAGCAGTAGGTTAATTTTTTCTTTTTGATAAGTCATGTTTTTACATTATTTTCTAGTACGCTACTGTCCTATCTGTATTAATACTATAATTTACGCCTACTGAAAGCTTATTTGTGTATCAGTTCCAAGTAACTTACCCAAATAGGTCATAAATGACCTGCGCGACCGCTCGCCAGCTTCCTTCGTCAGACCTGTACTATCGTTGTTTTTTTTCGTTGTGCGCTTCCTCTGTTTTGTCCAATGTCTTGCATACATATTTTCCCATTTCCCGAACGAGTGAATGACTATACGGGAATAATTCTCGTTTCAATAACAGTCATAAAACTTGTATTACAGTGGCAGCGCCAGTGTAACTCGCCTCCACCGAAACGTATTGATATTAAACGTCACATTCTGTGTACCATTAATAAGAGATGCGGCCCCTTTATTCATTTGCGTGCTGCTTCCTGTACAAGCTCAAAAAACTGGTTGGCACATATTGAATTCGGTGCCTTGAGACCCAGGGGCGGGTTTATG
The DNA here is from genome assembly GCF_000699045.2 of Agrilus planipennis. Lineage (NCBI taxonomy): Eukaryota > Metazoa > Arthropoda > Insecta > Coleoptera > Buprestidae > Agrilus > Agrilus planipennis. The sequence continues at coordinate 958,257 of NW_020439074.1, forward strand.
AATGTGGAAGGTCTAAGCTCGCAGAAATTTGTTATCATTTTTTTAAGGCAGCAAACGCTTTTTTACTCATTTCAATATAATGTTTATACCTAAGGCAGATAAACAGAAAAAAACGGGTTTTGTAGCTACCTGAAAATATTTAATATACTGCCAAGACTTATTTACTCCTATTATTCACAGTTAAAACTAAAGGGTACAACAAAAATGAAGCGAGCATCACAACATCGCAATTATGTATCCGAACCACATTTCAGAATTTGGCGGAGGCGCCGAACATTTTAACAAAAAAATATAAAAAAATAAGTAAATAGAAAGAAAAAACATTAAAAAGGCTAGAAAATACCACAAATGGCGCGGAAAACGCCATCTGTAGTACGATGCTACAATTTAAGATTTCGTATGTTCTAACAAGGTCCATTTAAATATATGAATATATACTTGCTGAAACGAATCCTGGCGTAGCTAACCTCAACATGATAGGCACGTTACCATAATCGAATAAAATAATTCGAAGTGGTCTGTATTCTGTCGAAACTGCCAGACGCGGATCGCGATTTCGATCTTTTTGGAACTCATCAGCGCGTCGCAGGCAACTCCGACAGAACAAAGACCAACTTTTACCTGCTGTCTTAACAGCACGTTTTAGAAAATACCACAAATGGCGCGGTAAACGCCATCTGTAGTACAATGCTACATTTTAGGATTACATATGCTCCAACAAGGTCCATTTAAATATATGGATATCTACTTGCTGAAACTAATCCTGGCGTAGCTAACCTCAACATGATAGGCACGTTACCATAATCGAATAAAATAATTCGAAGTGGNAGCTGCCTGCGACGCGCTGATGAGATCCAAAAAGATCGAAATCGCGATCCGCGTCTGGCAGTTTCGACAGAATACAAACCAATTCGAAGTGGTCTGTATTCTGCCGAAACTGCCAGACGCGGATCGCGATTTCGACCTTTTTAGATTTCATCAGCGCGTTAAAAAAGATGTGTGATATCGTCGGATACCCGGTAGGAACGAAGTTTCTTACGTTATTCGACAAATCATGATCCATAGGTTATCATTCCTCCTCCTTCTATCGTGAGTTCATCTTCGAATTTCCCTAAAACTTACATATCCCACTGGTGGCAGATTAAAAGGGGGTCGGAAGGGGCGTCCAGCCCCGGGTCTCCGGTCCTAGGGGGCCCCCAAATGCCTCCGCGTCCCCCTGATTAAATCCTAAACAAGACTTTAAAATGTGCTTAGTACCTTAATAATTTCATCAAGATCAAAACACTACAACCATCTAGACTTTTTACGCGATACTAATACTCTTTTAACTTTGCTGAACTCGTCCAATACGCTGGGGGAAGTCCCGTCTTTGTACTTCCCCAGGAATCCCTGAATGAATGAAGTGTAAATAATTCACTCTTGTACGCCTACATTTACATTCTCTACTACATTCTATTTACGTCGAAAAATAATCATTGGCATCATTTAAAATATATTAAATTTCATTACGTTGATATTTAATAATTTATTAATGTGTTCTGATACTTTCGCGAACGGATAAGCCTTTTTTTCGGATTGTAAAGTAATAAATGGGATATTATCCGTTTGAAGTAATTTCATTAAAAAGTGTAATGGTGTTTTTGATTTTTGTTGCCTCAAGAGCGACTGGTTAATCTAGCCGTGCTTTAATAGAAAGAAAAATTTCAAAAGAAATTGAGAAGTTCAGTTAATTGAAGGCACGAAAACTCATATAACGCTACAAAAAATAAAAAAACTAAAAAGCTAAAAGTTGGGGGGCTTCAGCTTTGCCGCCCCGGGCCTCTGGCGGGCTTAGTCCGCCACTGTATCCCACTACTTTAATTGTGAACAGTAATCTAGTCTAGATCTACCTCTACTCCTCTTAACCCCTGTTTCTGCTTCTAATATGTTTTTTACTAATCCTTCATGTATGAAAAGGTGTCCTACCAGTCTATCTCACCTATTTGATATTGACTTCCATGTTTTGTTCCTCAATTGTTCTCCTATTCTTTCTGATACCTCCTTATTTCTAGCCTTCTCTGTCCACGGTATCCTCACCCCCGTATTTCGAACGCTTCTAACCTCATAGTAATTGTAAATCAAAACTGCATTCTTTAAAATAAACAAAAGGTCTTCCTTTTTTGCGTCAAATAAATTTAAATATCCATTTAATTAAATTTGGGAGGAGGTTTTGGTATTATTTAATAATGATCTTGTTGGCGTGTTTTTACCTCAAATCTAAAAAGTTACAGGCACTTTTGCTTTGATTAACTACCTACTTTGAAGTTTATTTTTCGTGGTTAACGGAAGGGTAATTTATGAAGGATGCCAATGGGGTCGTTTGTTACAAATGACGTTTAAATAATTGCTAATGGAGAAAACTATTCGGTAAAAGCAACCGGCCAATTGTCATGTCGTGGGATATCGGCGATAAAGCTTTATTCACGCCTCGGATTACTTATCTTTGTTCGTGTTTAAAATTATTATTTCTACGCTTGCACGAACGAAGCCTGTAATTTGTTATTTGATCCTATTACTGAAATGAAAACCTTTATCGAGGTGATTGTTTCCAAAAGCATTAAAATTTTCAAAACGGATTACAACTAACCTTATTATTTAGGTAATGCCGTAATGGTATTAGGAAGAGAAACATTAAATTAAAATTATTCACAAATTATTTGTCTTACAATTAAATACAACTTGAACGATGATGGTGAACGTGAATGATTCTCTGAAATTTACAAATTAATGTGTACCCCAAAATGAATAACTTTTTTTGAATGTAGTACACTTTTTAGGCACCTGTAGGACCTTTAAATATGCTGAATTTATAGCTTTGGTTTATGTGTGATTTATAAAAAAAAAACAAGTCATCAAACTAAAAATGAAACATGTACAGAAAGTAGTATACTTAATTAATAAAATATGGTAAAGGTCTAAAAAGTTATGGGGGGGTAGATGATGGCCCACCACCACCGGGGGGTGGGGTAGGGGGGATCGAAAGAGGGTGGTTACGTAAGTAAAACCCCATAAAAAGTTTGCGGTGGTCTCACCCCCATAAAAAGTTATGGGGGTTGAAAGTTGATTATTTTGACAATTTTCATACACTATAATTCAAATAAAATTCAATTAAAAAAATATTTTCAAGCGGGTGGAGGTGGGGGATCGAAAGAGGGTGGTCACTTGAACAAAACCCGATAACCTAACCTAACCTAACCTAACCTACCCTATTGATAAAGATATTTAAATAATGTTTTATATAACTTTCTCAATATTTTTATGTATTTTTCCATTAATTTTACCTTTGAATATTGTTTAAGAATGACTATATAAATATTTACATGCCTAGAAATGTATAAAAATTGGCATATTTATTAACCTTGAACCCCCATAACTTTTTATGGGGCTTTGACCGCCACGAACTTTTTATGGTACAGTGGTGGGGGAGACCTCCCCTTTTGATCCCCCCACCCATCATCTAGACCTTTACCTAAAATATTTATTACATTCAATAATTGATATAAATATTAGTACTTAACTAATATGTTTTTGGGACAGTAGTAATGCCTATAAGCAAACTTGTAACAACCGTATTGTCTTTCACAAAATATGTTTCTGGAGTTTCCATAATAACGAAGAGGAATTCGTTAAGAATTATAACAGGTTTGTAAAAAATTTCATCATACTTCTTTGATTATATAAAGTACATTTCCGTTTATCTGTAGGTACATATATAATGAACGTTTCCATTTCTACAACGAGACGTGTTGTTGACCCTCCAAAAAAATATTTATACACTCTTTATTGGATTTGTAGGCTTGTTTTCGGTGTTATTTTGATCAATCTTCTTCGTCTGGAATTTAATTAAAAAAGAAAATAAATTCCCAAATTTGCTGTATGTATTTTTTCCTCGACGAATTCGAAAAATAAACTTTTGAGTTTGGGGCAAACAATTTAACAATAGAGTAGGTATGCTTGGATAAAGCTCTAATGACTGGGTGCAATTTATTCAATTGAAGTGAATGGTTTTGGTTTCTTTTACTAATGCCTTCAAATATACACCAAATTTCCTTTAGCTTGGGCTTTAGTGATTGAATTTCTATATTGTTTATTAAAATAATAAAATAAAATCGCGAATAAAAATATTTTAAAATAAAACATGTCAAAACCATTAATGTTTTGAATATAAACACATTTTGTCTTCATTTGCTCTCTAAATAATTTTAATCTAAAACGAAATTTTTATTAGTTTTTTTGCAACAATTTTCACAATTATTCTCATCCCTTGTGAATAAAGGACAATTAAACCGCCAGAAAACCACAAAAAAAGGATCGTCTTAGTTGCTTGTTGGTTCAGTAAAAGTAGAGAAAAGCAAATAAAAAATAGAGAAACAATCGAACTTCTTTCAGAAGTTCAATTCAACTAACTTGTTTTATGTTATTTGTAGCGCAAAAGTTTAAGTCGGATTACTGTTAAAACAGGACTACGTAGGTACAGTGCGCCAAATAAGCAGCGGGACAGACAGAAATGTGTTTAAGTAATGAAATTGAAGGTCTACACCAGTTGAAATATTAAGGTGATGGAATTGCTTTTCTTGAAGTTAAAATACAGTACAAAACAGCGCATGTTATTAATGAGGTAGTTGCTATTAAAAAGGTGCTTTAATAATAATAAATAATGGGCCAGATAAAGATAAAGCCAACTTTTCAAGCAGATTTATTTCATATTCCTCTTCTTATCCTCATGTCAACGATAAAAAAAGTGAAAATTATGAAATGATAACGCGAATGTGGGATGTACTAAGGTTATCACAGCATAATTTTTGATAAAAGAATTAAAAGAACTAATATTCGGTAGTCTACAGAAAGAAGAGACGAAAACAGTAACAACATTCGATAGAGAAAGCTTGTAAAGGAAAGCATTTTAACAGGCACTACACACGGGACTCCCCCACAACAAGGAAAAGTGCGCTGCAATTTTATCTTCGTTTTGCCGCGATTGGAACGCATTGAAATCTTTTGATCACCATAACTTTTGATTAAGAGAAGCTGCAGCCCTTAGGTTGGTCTCATTCGACACTTCTAGTTATAAACTATGGATATAGTCAAATTCGATTTTACCCTGCGAGTGTACCAACCTCTGTATGTATCAAATCAAAAAACACAGGGACTACAAAAATGTTGTGTTATCACAAAAATATATACTTGGTGGAAGGATTCGTAGTGCGTTTGTCACTGTTTCTTGGCGATATTGATTGAGAACGTTCACTTTCTGTTTCTTTCTCGAAACACTTTGCTAAGGACTAAGAAGATTGCTTTTCATTACTCATACTGTCAAACGTTACTTTAAATTGTCAATATCACAAAACGAACATTGTTAACCAAGACTTTCTAAAACTTTAACACATCCACCATTGGAGATGGAAGAACTTCTGAAGAAGCACGCCTCTCGTGCTAGCGAAACGTTAGGTAGCAACTCAAAAAAAAAAGACTGTAAAACTTTGGTTCTTTCATTCCCACCAACCAGTAATGCTGGTAGGCGGGTAGTCCCTCCGGATAACGCCAGAAGGTAAGGCGGAAGGCCCTCTTCAGCCTCCTTTCAGGAATCGTGGGAATGGGTGAGTGGTAGTGCGGATGAGAAAGATAAGAAGGACGAAATGAAGAATGAAAAATTATCTGAAGAATATCACAGACCCAGCATTTGTCTAATTTATACAAAAGGAAACCACAGAAAACTTGGACCAAGGCAGACGGGTCCCGGAATCGAACCGGAGTCCTCCCGAATGCTAAGTAATAGTCTAAACCTCTAGGCCATGCCACTCGGTAGCAATCTAACCTTAGACGGCCTTTATATAGACCCAAATCAGAACGGTTTCAGTTAAACTGTTTTCTTAATTTTAGCCAACAGGAGTGCCGGACTGCATTTTTTTGAAACCACACTCAAAAACTAAGCATTAAATTCTAGAAAATATCACAAATGGCGCGGTAAACGTATACGTAATCGTAATCGTATACGTATACGTACGTAATTCTAAAATGTTAGCATTACGTATACGTAATCCTAAAATGTAGCCTCGTACTACAGATGGCATTTACCGCGCAATTTGTGGTATTTTCTAAAACGCACTGTTAAGACAGCAGTTGGTCTGTGTTCTGTCGGAGCTGTCCGCGACGCGCTGATGAGATCCAAAAAGATCGAAATCGCGATCCGCGTCTGGCAGTTTCGACAGAATACAGACCACTTCCAATTATTTTATTCCATTAAATTCTACTTCTGTCGTCATCGTCTTCTCCTTCTTCTGCAGACTTTTTCTTCTTCTATCATCATCTTCGTTTTCTTCACACAATATTATTATTATTCTAGCAAAAGAGGCATCTGATAGATTTCAGCGATGGGTGTCAACGCTATTGTCGAAAGTAATACAAAAAACGATTAATTTCATCATTTTTATATTTCATTCGGCCAAATTTGTCAATAATCGACCTGCCTCCATCGTATTTTCACTATTTTGAATCGTTGCAATTTGCCTAAATAAAAATCAGAATCCGACTTGTTCGGCGAATAACCAATTTCATGCAAACGTCCATTCGCTGATCGTCCTATTCCTAATAAATGGAATAAAGATTTGATCGGCTGCGAATTGGCCGCTGTCACAAACAAATAACGGTTTCGGCGTCGATCCCCGCACACCCTGCCGCCCCCAAAACCGCCACCCACCGTCGGAATTCTGTTCGTTTATTTCCGAAAATGCATGCAAAACGCAAAAGTGCATTCACTGTTGGCGAGATTCATTCCAGCAATTAGAGCGGTAAATCTCGTTGTTGCCGAGACCGATGAACGGTATCAATAGATAGTCCATTGTCATGTTAACGAGATTTAGTTATTTTCAACACGGGAGCCTATATCTACTTGTCTCTTTGGCAAACTTTGTACAACAGCACAATAGAAATTCTTCGGCAGCGGCGCCGCTGTGGCCGCCGCGACTGCCATCGCATCGTCCTGATTAACGGCTTTGTTCCGACTCCATGAAGCTGAAAAAAAATGCATACTACCGGATTCCATTCGCTAATCCAATTAAATGAATAGGCCCACGTTGAAGACCTAATAATTTTACACGTTTAAATTATTCAAATGACAAAAGTATCCATTAATACACTAAAAACTCGATGTGGGTACTTAAACCATTGGTCTTCTTGAACCCAAACAAATTTTGTCTGTTTAAATATATGAAATCCTATGACACTGTTAGTTACTTAATAGTGGATTAATATGCAATATTAATTTGAAATCATTTTTTCAATTTTTTATTTACCCACTACAAACTACCTCAAATTAATGAGGGAAAAATTGTTGCTGTTGTCACACCCCCGCCGGGAATCGAACCCGGGACCTTTGGCTTTAAGAACATCGGCGCGTAAAGCCAAAGGTCCCGGGTTCTATTCCCGGCGGGGGTGTGACAACAGCAACAATTTTTCCCTCATCAATTTTGAGGTACGATATGAAAGTGTTTTAAGGACATAGAAAGACTATTTTAAAAACAATAAGTAAAAACACATTTTAATGTTTCAGAAATAGAATTTTATTTCGAATCTACAATTGTTTCGGTGTTATTGTACCTTTATCAAGAGTAACAGAATGTTTAATACATATAAATGTATGATCTATATGTATATGTATATATGGAAAAGCCCTAAATACTGATTACTAAGAATTTTGTGCAAGTCTAGCACTTGGTCGTATCAATGAAATTCTGTTATTCATTTGCTATGTTAAGCGTATGCCTTTATTTGTGTATGCGAGTTCATAAACGTAATTTTAATTTTTTATGTAAATTTAGACGTAATTTTAGATCTCCACTAGTCTAACCAATATAAGTATCCAGCTATTTCATGGCTAGAATGAAACAAAATATTTCGTAAAAGGTTGTTAAAGGTGTATGTTCGAAATGTGGTTTTATAGCCGAATGATGAGGATACCGTGGATAGAGAAGGTTAAAAATGAAGAGGTATTAGAAAGAATAGAAGAACAGAGGACTCTATGGAAGTCAATAAGAAGTAGGCGAGATAGGTTAGTAGGACACCTTCTCAGGCATGAAGGTCTAGTCAGAGACATATTAGAGGCAGAAACGGAAGTTAGGAGGAGTAGAAGTAGACCTAGATTAGGTTACTGTTCGCAAATGGTTAAGGATGTGAGTTGTTCTAGTTTTAGAGAAATGTGAAGATTAGCACAAGATAAGAAAGAGTGGAGGTGCGTGTCCAACCAGTCTTAGGACTGACGACCTTATGATGATAAGAAAAAAAAAATAATCGCCATCATAATAATTAGTGTTTAACGAACTGAAAATCAGACAAGAAATTTTCAGAAAAGGTTCTGTATTATACAGAACTTCTGTACTGAGACAGAACTCGTATTCATTTAAGAAGTTTTCTCTTTTTATCTTTTCTAATTCTAAGAATATACGGACAGGTAGATGGTACATATCCACGGGCGCCTTAATCTAAAAATAAAACATCCAAAGACGGTTCACGTCCCGGCTCTCGCGATAAAAAGAGCAGTCGGACGACGAGCTGTCACCTCATGTCGTTGCCGTTGATATTCGCCAGGGAAATTTTTCATGCGCTAAACATACAACCTTTAAATTTGGTCCCATAGTTAATAAATCCCAAGATCCGGCCGGCGCTGGCAGTTGCCATGACTTGCGAAATCTTAAGAAACGCAGGGACACCGTCCCCGGGGACTTCCAAGCCTTGTCGTCTCGTTGCCGTCCGCTTCCGCATTTCCGACGATGCTATTGTGCCATTTGCTTTGCATTTATCATACGTGAAACGCGCGCTCTCTCTCTCTCTCCGTAATTTGTGGCTGTTGTAGTGGCAAAGGAACGCAAGACAGCCACGTTCATTTTGCACCGGTAACAGTTGAGCAGTCGCCAAAGACCGGACGCACTGGACGACATTCCATTCCCTTCTTGAATACTAATAAGCGAATGCATAGTCCGGAAACGTCCAGTAATTATGTGCAACTATTCGAAATCCTAACTGGCTTTATGTAATTGGATATACATGGATGGATCAAAAACTTTTCGGAATGATAGAAATGTACTTATACACATATTAGGGGTAGTAGCGGCTACTTGGGTGCAGTAACGGGTAAAGAGCATCTTTTACATAAAATGAATAGATTTCATGTAAAATAGTATGCAAAAGTACTTATGTCTGTGTAGAGCGTCCTCTAAAGTTTTAAAAAGCCATTATAATGGTCTTAATATATTTAAAATAAATGTCCAAGTGAAGAGCTAGACGCGTCATCGCCATACCTCTGCCGGCACTGACTGCTGACTTCAGCGACATTGCCAGGCCTAGCGCTTCTCGTCCTTCCCCTAATACGGAAGAGATCGTGACGTGACGTCTAATCTAGTTGTGAATTTGTGCATTACTAAATCCAAAAACTAAGAAAACTTACCTTGAAAACGCCCCATATGTGTAAGCGAAACGTCAATTGAGAGACAAAAAAATTAAACTTTTACAATCTTTAATGCAGCTCTGCATTTTCAAATATTATATCTAAGAGGGTAAGGAATGTTAGGCAAGAGAGCAGATTCGACTTTCCCTGGCTAGCTCAATCCCACCGAAGGACATTAAGCAATATAGGTACTCTTCAACGAGTATCGTAGGAAGAGCAGACTGGACTTTCCTTGTCTAGCTCAATCCCACCGAAGGACTATATTCGATATATTCATCAACAAGTATTTAGCAAGAGCAGAGTCAACTTTCCTTGGCTGGCTCAATCCTACCAAAGGACTATAATCAATGTATTCATCAACAAGTATCGCAGCAAATAGAATCAGTAAAAAATGACATGATATTAAAATATGAGTGGTTAATAGAAATTAAAACCTATCTAACTTCAGCTCAGTTTTTTCAATGCCTCCAACCTTACCTAATGCCTAAGAATAATAAAATTTGTAGTAACTGTGGAACGACATTAGAAACCAAAAAGTATATTTAGTTGAAGGTCGACTCTGAATCTGAAACGGAGCGCATTTTAACTACGTCCTGTTGGTGTACCGCAAACCTCGAGGCAATGTACGTATTCACTTTGATCTCTGAATTATGCATTCACTTGCCGGCTAACTGCTTGTTCCAAAAATCGTTACCTTACCAAACAAAAACTTCTCAAAGGACATTGACAAATCATTTTCCTTGTTCTGCTACCACTTTACTGTTTTCATTTCGGTCTTTTTATGTCATTAAAATCGTACATTTCTTTTTCGAAGGTAAGCGTTTCTGTATATGTACCTACTTATACGCAGAAAATTAAATATATCGGAAAAGTTCATCGTGGAACTGTTCACATATAACATGAGTTCACCTACTGGCCGCGAAAGCCTTTACCAATTCATTAATGAAATTGTTGAAATGCTTTAAAAAAATTCTTTCCGCTATTTAAACCTGTTTGAAAATTTCAATGGGAGGCACTTTTTTTGGATCTGTTTCGATTTAATTTCAGCCATGTTTTCAATATTTTGATGCCATTATTTTTGTTTTTTATTCGACGACTAGCTACAGCTAAATGAAACCATTTAAACCGAAATAGCTGAACAATGCTTTGATTGTGGGTAGGTACCTATAGGTACGTGTGGTAATGATTTATTTATATTTCTTTTATTGGACTTTCGGATTTTGATGAACGCCAACAATAGTGCGGTTGTTTTCCTTTACAAAAAGGCTCTTGAATAATGAATCGAAGGTTAGAAAATGTATAATTTATGTATTTTCCTATACTATCTGCAAATACGTTATGTCTACATTAGCGTCGATACAACAATGGTTATGTCCCCATTTCAGTAATAACCCTAACATCGAAATGGTAATTTACATAAATCATTCGACGCACTATAAATATCCCTTTTACAGAACATGATTATGTTACATTAATTATATATTATTATTTCCACGTGTAAAGTAGTTCTATATTGTTTTTTTGCATGAATAATATAATAAAATAATTCTTCCTTAATAAATGTGTTTTAAAAATTCTCTTTTTACTTACATTTAAAAAATACCGTATAAATTTTTGAGGATTTTTATCTGTAACAAATGTTGTACAAAATGGAAGTTAATTTCTTTTATATTCCAAAATTTTTTTTTACGTTTTTTGATAGTTTTTCATCCCTTATTTATTTAGCTAAACGGTTGCTGCTAAAACGCATACATTACCAAATTTTGGAACATTTATCTCTAGTAAATGTTATAAAAAGTAACGAATAACTTGTTTTGTCTTCCAATAGTTTTAACTAGTTTTTCATCTCTAACTTATTTAATTAAAGGTTTATCGTCAAACCGCGTAAACTAGTAGATAGAAGTATGTACTTTTGATGCAAATAAAGCGTAATTTTATGAGCATACGTATTGGTACTTCGAAATGTCAGAAAAGTGAAAATGTAACGCAAAATACCTGCGACCCTTGTTGGCTTATGAAAGTACAATTTGTTTTGATCCATCCCCTAAATGTGATAGAGTTGAAATGTTAAACCCGGATCCCTAAATCTGTGTTCTTGGGTTTCGTTTTGGCTGTTTCTGCGGCTGGGGATCGTCCTTTGAAAGGATAGAAGTCATAAACACGATTTAGTTACAACGCTCTAGGATTACACATAATACCGTAGATTGTTTAGCATCTACATAAAAATAAAGTAACCAAATTCTGCTCCGCCTGACTCCCTTAATTCAAGTGAAAAAGAATCCCTTTTAATTCACTTGGCAAAATCCAAGCATTAAAGCCAGAAAAAAGGAATTTAGATGTTAAAGTAAGAACCAACGCCACAAACGACTTTTCAGATTCTGATTGGTGACATGAAACATAAAAATGCTTTAATAGGAGACTTTTTTTAGTGACACTAAGTTCTTAATAAATAATTCATCAAAATTGCCAGTTGTGGAACGCGATTTCGATTTTATTGTTATTAGATTTCATCAGCATTATTGATAAATTACTGATCAATTCGAAGAGCAAGTTGTTGCAATTGTACAGGCAGTGTGTTGCCATCTAGTGGGTATTTCCTGCTACTTATGTATTTCTAGCGTTAGACAAGGCTTTTCTTATTTTAAGATACTTCAACTTATCTATAACTTTAACTGTGTCGCACATAAACTATCTTAATATGAATAACAAAGTAAAGTCTTGGTTTTTAGGATAAAAGGTACCCTATGCCCTTTTCTGTACTACGGACAATGTGTCTACAAAATTTCATAAAGATCTATCGAATAGTTAAAGTATCAAATCGACTACATAGAACTAATTCTTCTATCCCTCGGAAATAGTATTTGTTTTCAGGATAAAAGGCACCCTATGCCCTCTTCTGTACCCCTGGCAATGTGTCTAAAAAATTTCATGATGATCGGTTAAGGCGTAAAAAGCCGACAAACAAACAAACTCAAATTCGCATTTGTAGATAATATTAGTTAGAATGGCAACAAGTGTTTCGATACACAGTAGCTTCATCAAATGATTAAATAAGGGCAGATTTATTCGCCTGATGAAGCTTCTGTCTAGCGAAACGGTTCGTATGAGACAGCAGGTTTCTTTTGAACAATAAATCGATTTGCAACACAAGGACTTCTTATTATTAAAACTTGGTCGATAATGCTAATACATACTGAAGAAAATTTTACCTGCGAATGAGACAATGGATTCGTACATTTTGTAAGCCATTTTTAAAACGACTGTATAAATTCTCCAAAATTCGCTATGCAGGCGAACAAAAGATATTAAACGGGATTTAAATTCTTGGCTCGTGCAATTCGGAGATACTTGCAGAATATTTACGAAGCCCATGTCCCCTTTCTCATATTTCCGTATTGTTTTATTGGGCATAATATTTCTTCGCATACATTTCCGTAGAATTCAGACGATTCGTTGTTATTATGCGAATAATAATGTGCGTCAAAAATTAAATTAGCATAAACATTTCCGAAATTATTGTCAGAGATGTACGAGGGTGGATTGATAAGTTTCCGGCCTAACCAAGAGATGACGCCACTAGGCCTACCTTGAGGTGACATTCTATAGTACCATCCTTGGATAGCTTGTAGCTATAGTTTCAGCCCGATCTCCTTGCTAG
>NW_020439074.1:972573-988499 GCF_000699045.2 Agrilus planipennis
AACAAAATAGGTCGTATATCAACCGTTTCATCGTACAGCATTATACGATTATAGCTGACAAAATTTTACGTTTACAATTAGAAAAATGAGCGCCTTCATAATATAATATCAGGTCAACAAAATCAAACAAAACCAACCAGAAAATGGCAAATTACAAAAAATCCCGCAAAAATAAGGAAAAATCCCTTTATCCCTCGAGAACGTCAAAAATCCGTCGAATCGGGATAAATCCCTCGAATTGGCAACACTGCCTTCAACCCTCCATCCGTGTCACTGATCGTGAAAGCTGCATCAAAATTTATTTGTAATTTTTATTTATAATATAAATATTTGCAGTTGGTATAGCAGAAACAGACAAAACTTCACAATTAGAAAAAGGTCAGGTTTTAATCTGTACGTTAAACAGCAGAAAAATCACTCTAATTCAGATTTATCCTTCGACCTGGGACATCCGAGTTTATTACAGAAATAAATAGAGAGGTTTTTTCGTTTTTCTGCCAGGGGGGCTTCAATGTTTCTAATACTGACCGATTTTGATGAATAATTGTAACCATGAATTAGATTGAACCAACCATAGGAAAGGAAGTTTTTTCAATATTAATTCAAACGGATTACAATGATCAGGCACCAAGCATTAAGAAACGGCATTAGAAAAGAGAAATTAGCACATAAAAAAAGAATACATACGTCTATACAAGACAATAAATATCAATAAAACAATTACTAGTACACCAACGAGAAACCCATAATTACTATCTCAGTGAATGTAAAATCTTCCAAAGGAACGAAATCATGCGATAGGTTCAAAATGAATTACTCTTTGTTACTTAAGTGGTGCTTAAGTCAGATAAGTCAGGACGGAAGGGATATAATGCAGAGGATAGCGCAGGGTCGTGTCGCCTTCAAGTCACTTCTTTGCTCGCGAACGGTTAATTTAGAAGTTCGGAGAAGGTTGTTAAAGGTGTATGTTTGGAGCACGGCGCTGTACGGGTGCAAAACATGAACAGTGGGCGCGGCGGAAAAGAAAAGGTTAGAAGCCTTCGAAATGTGATGTTATAGGCGAATGATGAGGATACCATGGATAGAGAAGGTTAAAAATGAAGAGGTATTAGAAAGAATAGGAGAACAGAGGACTCTATGGAAGTCAATAAGAAATAGGCGAGATAGATTGGTAGGACACCTTCTCAGGCATGAAGGTCTAGTCAGAGAGATATTAGAGGCAGAAACAGGAGTTAGGAGGGGTAGAGGTAAACCTAGATTAGACTACTGTTCGCAAATGGTTAAGGATGTGGGCTGTTATAGTTTTAGGGAAATTTGAAGATTAACTCTGGATAGGAAAGAGTGGAGGTACGTGTCCAACCACTCTTAGGACTGACGACCTTATAATGACAATAATAAAAGAAATAATCACCACCATAATAATTAGTGTTTAACGAACATTGGCACAAAAGCAAATTGCATTGTTCAATATATTGCAAATACTACTGTTGAAAAATCAAAAAGCAGATTTATATTTTTTATTATCTTCGTGTTATTTAGTAAATAAAAAGGGACTAAATACACATAGGTATATAATACGTACATATGGTGGGTTTCATTTTGTTCCCTTTTTTACATCGCCACGCTGAACAACCACCAACTGTGTAGATATATGTATATACCTACACGTCCATGTAAATGATGCTCTAGGTAATTAATCCCTGGTTTTTCCCTTTTTATCCCTTTTCGTGTCGTCCTCGTGTGTATCCTCATACTATATAAAAGACAGGTTTCGAAAGGTCGTGCATTCCCTTGGGCCTTCCAAATCGTTTCGTTCATCAATGCTTCGTTAGATTCCTTGGTCACATTATTTAACAAGCGAATAAAAAGATGCGAAAGTTACAAGGTCAAAAACTCATAAATAAATTAATACCTAATTAATTTGTTGTACACTTTTATTATCGATAGCTCAAAAAATATTCAGTCAAACTCGAGCCTCCTAAATACAACCACTTAATATGTTCGAGTTGAGGAAGATTTCCGTTCTACCCTTTACCTACCGTCACAATTTTTGACGTGAGAACGTCTTATAATTCGATGGAGCCGGCTGCACGCACGAAAAAACATGACTCATGCGGCGTTACCTCGCTCTGAGGCGTTCCATTTAAGGCTTGAAGTGAAGCGAGAGCGCGGAACGACCGACAAAGAGGCACAATCGGCCTCCGCGTTCGGCAGCGTTCGACATCTGTCTCTCTCCTACTTGAGTGAGCGATGCGTCCGCGTGGACAGTTGCTATACAATAATACATTTCCATTTACCTCCTTCTTTATATCCATACAAAATATCTATCAAGCAAATAAAATTAAAATTTTCTTTTGAAAAATGAAACCATTCCATCAGTATTTTCTTATGACGTTGTCACGTTCAACTATCGTCAGTAAACCGACTTTACAGACAACCGATTTTTTAATTTTTATTACTATTGTTACGTCGCTAGTAAGCCCATCAGTTTCAGATCACGACATCAAACAATTTCAGTACTTCGTTCGAATTGTCATTTCCTACCGTAACGTTTTGATCCTAACCCAACCGCTTTTTTGCTATTTCTCGTTAAAATTCAAGTAATTGATTATTGCTGCAGCTTATTTTTTGCTGGACAGACATTAATAAAAATTAGAATTAAAAAGGTAATTTATAATGTAAAACCCGCACTTAAATCTAGGAATCATAAAAAAACAAAGAAATTCAAGTTAATGAGTTTGTAATCAATATATATATTATGAAAGGAAGTGTACAATGTGCGTGCCGCTAAAGCTCAGAAATGAATCCCGATACGATCAAGGGAGTTATATGGTATGGTAACCCTTTAAATCCTTTCTATGAAGAAGGTTCCCATTTTTACCTAAAGGGCTTGCTTTTTAATATATAAGAAGAAGTTTTGCCCCTAAATATTTTTAGAACAGTCCAGATCAATGGAGGACATTCCACAACATTCCAGAATGTTCTAGATCGTTTGGAACATTCTAGAACACTCGAATGTTGTGCAATATTCTGAAAGATTATGGACCATTCGAAGCCTTATTAGTACGGGTGAAGCCACCTATTGGTAGAGGTATGTAAAGCAAGATCCGTCGTGAGTATCAACATTCGGAAACATCCCGGAACATTCTGTAATGTTGTGGAATGTTCGGTAATAATCTGGAATGTCCCAGATTATTGTGGAACATCCCAGAACACACTCGAATGTTGTGGAATGTTCTAGAACATTGTGGACTATTCGAAGCCTTTTTTGTCTGGGCGGGGCTCCCTATGTACCTCTTATATTTTACAGTTTATTCTTAGAAATAAACATATAGTGAGTTGCCTCTTATCTTAAATAATATTTCTGAGCTTTTACGGAGAAGAAAGGAAAAAATAACATACTAATTTTGTGTAACATTTACCAATTTTCAATTACCTCTACTACCTTTAGGAAAAACTTTGGACCCTAGAGGATAATTTTATATAAAGACATTGCTTCTTGGCTTCATTAGAAATTCTCCATTTATTCTGAAAAGAACGCTTAATTTTCTTATTCCTCCAGTCTGCTCAGCATTGTATTAATGCTTAATAAAAAGTCAAGTCAAAACGGTTCGTTAAATTATATTATATATATGTAACATGTGAACCTTTAAATTTCCAATATCATCACTCAAATAACTCGTTCTTCATATTACGACATACCAGTTCTAGTACTGCATCAAATTCCTACACTTGAACGAATTGTTTGAGTATATAATTTCAAAGATAGTACATACATGTAGGAGATCAGAAAAGTCTCATAAAGGCACGAGAGAGCTTTTCTTGACGAAAGAATTCCAGCACTTCAAAAATATAGGGACCGCAAATGAAAGCTAGAACTTTATAAAAGCCTATTAACAATAGAATGGAAATAGAGGTGAACTCTCGTAAGTAATAAACAATTACTCAACCCTCATGGATAATATTCTAACAAACGTAACAGAAAATTAAAAACGTACTGCAGTATTGTACAGACAACTTATTTGAAAGAATTCCACATTTTTCAAACTTTTATTTATCAATAAACAAAGAGGAGACTGCCAAACTTGTAATTTTATAGTTTAACACTTTTTGGTTTATGTTTCAACTTCTTGAGCCTTCCATTAATCGAGTGAGTTCAGAAACACCCCGATGAATTTCGGTATGTTTTAGTTGTAGCTTTCGTTTTCCCCGTTTTATTGCATTTGTTAATTTACAGTTATTAGAGTCTTATGAATAATAAAATAATTCGAAGTGGTCTGTATTCTGTCGAAACTGCCAGACGCAGTTGGATCTCATCAGCTCGTCGCAGGCAGCTCCGACAGAACACAGACCAACTTTTACCAGCTGTCTTAACAGTGCGTTTTAGAAGCATACGTAATCCTAAAATGTAGCATCGTGCTACAGATGGCGTTTACTGCGCCATTTGTGGTATTTTCTAAAACGCGCTGTTAAGACAGCAGGTAAGTTCGTCTGTGTTCTGTCGGAGCTGCCTGCGACGCGCTGATGATATCCAAAAAGATCGAAATCGCGATCCGCGTCTGGCAGTTTCGACAGAATACAGGCCACTTCGAATTATTTTATTCGATTAAGCTAACGTGCCTATCACGTTGAGGTTGGCTACGCCGGGATTCGTTTTCAGCAAGTAGATATCCACACAAGTGGACCTTGTTGGAGCATACGTAATCCTAAAATGTAGCATCGTGCTACAGATGGCGTTTACTGCGCCATTTGTGGAATTTTCTTATGAATAAATTTGGGTATTTTAGAGTTAATGATTTTAGTTGTTTCATAACGAAAAGTGTCAAAGAGAAGTGTAAAGAAAATTTTCATTAAAATATTCATCACTATCTCATCAATGTACACAGATAACTAGTTTTTTCTTGAATTAAATTTTACAAATATTTTTTACTACCACACATTCCAGAACGTGTAGGTAATTCAGTAAGGAACATATAATCGATGCATGTACGATACAAACAGAAAAGAACTTTTCAAAACAACTCATAAAATATTTTCCTCACATCACGAAGTTACAAAGAAAAGTTTGAAAAGTTCTAGAACTTATATATGTACTCGACTTGTATTGAAAATGCAGTGGAATTTATTTCACCTGCGGAAAAAGTAGGAGAAACTGTCTTAAGAAGCTCTCGTTTCCAAGTACCAGCTTTTCAGAAAGTAAAAAAGAAGTTATTGGACATGTACCCGTACAAAACATTTAGCACACGCGGAAGACTTCTGGGCAATTTAGAGTGAAACATTAAAAGGTTGTAGATTTAATTATACAGGCTTGTACGTCTGCTATTTACTTGTACTTTTTATCTATAAATGCCTGAAATTTTTAGATTAAAAACATCTTTACGTAATAATAAATAAAGCAACTAGCAACAAATTGTAACCGTTGTATTTATGAAGAAATTTGGAAGTAATCGCCTAATTGTCTTTTTGAAATTATTGTGTTTTTGTTGAATAAACCACTTGTTACATTTTGTCTATTATCATAGATATTGATACACTTCTATCTCTCATCACTACATAGTATAAAACAAAGTCGCTTTCCCGCTGTCTGTCCCCATGTATGCTTAAATCTTTAATACTACGCAACGGATTTTGATGCGGTTTTTTTTTAAAGATAGAGTGATTCAAGAGGAAGGTTTATATGTACAATACATGCATAATATAGTGGGGAAACACAATTAAACACATTTTTTGCGCTTACATTGCAAACGCTGGCTGAACCCTACGAGATAAATCAAAATAATGTACTACAATATTGTACATCTTAAAACGGTCTACAAAAAAGTCCGCGATGGTCTATCTCTTAGGGATAACCCACAATAACCATTTTTATCCTTTACTTTTTATGAGAAATAATGACTTATTTACGAAGCGATTGTAGGCAATACAGCATTAATTCTTATCCAATTAAGTACCTTAAATACATTGTGCATTTAATATAGATCAATATGGCCCTTTACAGCATGTAATTTAAATGAATATTTTCGAAGATATTACAGATTTAAAATGCAGGGACATAGCGGTTGCGGCGGTACCGGCCGGGAGGCCGGTTTGTATTGTCTAATGACAAAAAAACTGTGAATGTTGTATATAAAGACATTCTGTAGTATATTTAGTATGTTCAGGGGGTATCTTTTGAAGATTTCCCCTTCTCGATAATAATCTAAACAAAACAAAAATATACACATTTAGTATCAGCATTGCATCCGTGCGAAGCTTAGGCGGGTCGCTTTTATACAATAAAACAACCCTTCGCTCAGGTGCTAGCCCCCCCCACCCCCATACGATTTAAATTCTCCCCTCACAGACCCAGAAGTTTAATCAGTCAATATTTATGTTAAAAAAGGTTATCGGGTTTTAGCAAAAAGATCGATCCCTATAATATTCCAAATAGGTTTCCAATCATTTAGAGTTTACTAAATATCAATATTTCAGACTTGACAAGGTTTAGTACAAAACGTTTTTCTCTGTGATGGTAAGTTTTATCGTTTTATATTACACTCCCGGATTCCATTTTTTCATATTTTTATCTCGTACGTGCACGTAAAAAAGAAAACGAGTACTCGCACGCTACAAAAACAAAAAAATATTGCCGTCACGCCAGTCGAGCCATTGTAAACAAACAAGACAAAGAAGGCAAACTATAGGGAAATCCAGTTTTCAGACAACGAACGTAAAATATGCCAGCGGACGCGTTATCGGGTAGAAAAATTCGGTTGTGATGCGAGAGAGCCAATATTATATTCGACCGGATCTAGTACAATGCTATGCTACGCGATGCGATGCGATGCGATGCGATGCGATGGAGCGATGGTGAGATAGCGATATGCCGCTACGGCAATGGTCGCTCGGTTGGCATTACGTTCCCAAAACATATCTCATATTTATCGCCTGGACCGCTGCTTTCTCTGCTTCCCTATTATAGGAACGCCCTGTTCTGGATAATGAATACTTTCCTATGTGTGTTCTGTACTTTTATTCGTTATACAGTTCTGGCACATTGTGCCGCGACAATGGGATTAAACATTCATAACCCGCGGGTGAGTCCACTGGAAATGGAAAAGATTTATGTTATAGCCCATTTATCAGACGCCCAAATTTATTTTTCGCGACGGGCGTCACGATCATCATTTACGTTCCTTTTTTAATATGCGTCGTCGGCGCCGCGACCCGTCCGGACGGATGCATTTATGCACCGAGCGCAAAATTTTGCTGAATTGCTAAAGCGGTAAGGCTGAAACTCCGACAGGGCCGGTGAAAGAGACTGAAGTCGTGTGTGGAGTAAAAGGTAAAGGGAGGGCCTGAGATTAATAATTATAATATTAATACTGTTTACTACTCTGAGAGTTAGTAAAAACCTTTCATCTCTCAATCATTTCACGAGCGCTTCCTTTATGTTTCAATAATTGTACCAATTTGACACAACACACGAAAATCGTTAACACCTTAAGATTCCATGTACTCTTTTTACATAATTATCACTTCTTAAAGCTAAGTAAATCCCATTCATCTCCCAATAATTTCACTAGCGCTTTTTTATGTTTAACTTATTTTTTATATTTTGCCAAAAATAATACCGGAAAGTACTTATTTGACAACGCACCCGAAAACCGTTGACACCACGAGATTCCACGTACTTTTTTACATAATTATCACTTCTTAAAGCTAAGTAAATCTCTTTCATCTCCCAATAATTCCGTGAGCGTTTTTTAAATTTAATTTATTTTATTTATTTTGCCAAAAATAATACCGGAAAGTACTTACTTGACACCTCACTCGAAAACCGTTGACACCATGAGATTCCACGTACTTTTTTACATAATTATCACTTCTTAAAGCTAAGTAAATCCCTTTCATCTCCCGATAATTTCGTGAGCGCTTTTTTATGTTTAACTTATTTTTTATATTTTGCCAAAAATAATACCCGAAAGTACTTATTTGGCACCGCACTCGAAAACCGTTGACACCATGAGATTCCACGTACTTTTTTACATAATTGTCACTTCTTAAAGCTAAGTAAATCCTTTTTATCTCCCAATAATTTCACGAGCGCTTTTTTATGTTTACATTGTTTTATACATTTTAAGAAAAATAATAAGGGAATGCCTTTCTTTGACGCAGTATTTGAAAACCGGTGACACCATGAGATTTGACGTACTTTTTTACATAATTTTCACTCCTTAAAAGCTAAGAAAATTCCTTTCATCTTCCAATAATTTCACTAGCGCTTATTAACTTATTGCATAATTTTAACAAAAATAATTATAGAATAAAGTATTTTTCTCGCCTATTCATTATAATGTCCAGTGTGGAATTCCATACTGGAAATATCGAGTCTGTAGTACACCCATTCGAACTTCTGCGAGGTGCACACTGACCGATGGACTGCCTGGAGAAGAAATTTTCAATCCCTTGAGATAATTTTCTAACTGAAGAACTTCAGCAAATACTCTAGATTTACAACTTTTATAAATTTTTAAATAAGTCTAAATATACTGTTTAATTACGTACTGATTTGTTTTGCATTATTCCGATGGCGAATTAAATTTCCTCTTNATGTACAGAGTACACATAATAGAAATACAGCCTGGTTTGATGAAATTGCTTTTGCCTGTGGCAATCAATACAATTTGATGTTACTCTCTGATGGAACTATAGTGTCAAAGCAGCTTTGAATCAAACAACTCATTATTACCAGAATATTGTAACATAGCGTGATAAATAATAATTAAACAGAGAAAATATTTAATACAGTATGTTATTTACTTTTTTTAAGTAGAAGAAAAAACTTTTTAATTTATTTAGGTATTGTCATATTTAAAAATTCCTACTTTTATTTAAAAAATATTGTTATATCATTATCTTTACAATAGCATAAGATATCTCTTTCATGTAACAGCTTTAAAGGAGTTTAATTCTGACCTTTTGTATTTAATATTTAGCGCCAATAGATACCTGGCGCCACCTACAAGCATCACTCAAAAATACAAACACAAATTTATAGAAAATTATAAATGGCTGTTAATGTCAAAAATCAAGTACTACTTCAGTAGATGGGTAAATAAGTCGTGTGAATCTGGCACCCGATATAAATAGTCATGTGATTTAAGCTTTACCAATAAATTGTTGGTCGTTTGCGGGTTCTGAATATGCTAATTTCATGCTTGTGTGTTTATTAATTCTGCTAAAGAAAACGAAAATTGTTTTTGGTGCAGATAGAAATTAAATGTCAATTTATTCAAAAACTACTTAAGATATGATAATTTAATTGAAGCCAATTGATTGCGTGTCATTTGTGTTTTAAGACTGATCTAAATGGTAAACGAGATTTATCTTCATATTAGTTATTAGTAATAATTGCATATAATACATAGACAACTATTTTTCATTGATATTTCTATTATGCGTGCGCCATTGGTGAATCATAGATAATGATAAGATGATAGTAATACTATTAAAAAATTTATTATTATTTTTAATCATTAGTAATAAATAGTATAAAACTATACTCGCTTACAATAATAGTCCAATCTTCAAACATAAATAACACGCAATCAATTGGCGTCAATTAAATTATCATATCTTCAGTAGTATTTGAATAAATTAACATTTAATTTCCATCTGTACCCGAAACAATTTTCCTTTTTTTTAATAGAACTAATGAACGCACAATTATGATGCTTACATATTTAGAACCCGCAAACGACGCACAATTTATTGCTAAAGTTTGAATCAGTGGATTATGTATATCGGGTGCCAGTTTCACACAATTGGTTAAATCGTGTCAACTAGTGTCATAGATTAGAGTAGTATCTATCATTTGTGTAATATCGGTTATTAACCTAAGATTTTTTAGATGTGTTAATCGAAAATAAAACAAATATTTTGAATTAATTTTATTGTTAAGAAATAGTTTTGAGCATAACTCATTCATTTATCGCCTCTGTCAAGTTTTTGATTGATGTTCTGTGACAAAACCAACGGATATATAATTCTTAACCTTTTTTTGTGTGTAATAATCACTAATTGAAAATAGTTGAAAAAATACGACGTGCAGACACATCTCCAATAATTTCACTAGCGCTTATTAACTTATTGCATAATTTTAACAAAAATAATTATAGAATAAAGTATTTTTCTCGCCTATTCATTATAATGTCCAGTGTGGAATTCCATACTGGAAATATCGAGTCTGTAGTACACCCATTCGAACTTCTGCGAGGTGCACACTGACCGATGGACTGCCTGGAGAAGAAATTTTCAATCCCTTGAGATAATTTTCTAACTGAAGAACTTCAGCAAATACTCTAGATTTACAACTTTTATAAATTTTTAAATAAGTCTAAATATACTGTTTAATTACGTACTGATTTGTTTTGCATTATTCCGATGGCGAATTAAATTTCCTCTTTTGATCAAAATATATACACGTCAAGGGTCTCTCGTTTACAAATTCCCAATTAGATAGACTAAAACAGCGATCTAGAATGTAGAGTACACATAATAGAAATACAGCCTGGTTTGATGAAATTGCTTTTGCCTGTGGCAATCAATACAATTTGATGTTACTCTCTGATGGAACTATAGTGTCAAAGCAGCTTTGAATCAAACAACTCATTATTACCAGAATATTGTAACATAGCGTGATAAATAATAATTAAACAGAGAAAATATTTAATACAGTATGTTATTTACTTTTTTTAAGTAGAAGAAAAAACTTTAATTTATTNCATAACTCATTCATTTATCGCCTCTGTCAAGTTTTTGATTGATGTTCTGTGACAAAACCAACGGATATATAATTCTTAACCTTTTTTTGTGTGTAATAATCACTAATTGAAAATAGTTGAAAAAATACGACGTGCAGACACATCTCCAATAAAATGGCATCTTCAGATTTTATGGACCTTGTACAAGAAGCTGAAAAACTTACGGCAAACATAGAAGGTACTTCAGAACTTCCAAAAGTAGAGCGGTCTTTGCGACAAGTTTTAGAAGCATCAAATGAGCTCTACTCTAAAGTTGCCCAAGCAGGTGCTAGGGACATTCAAGCGTAAGTTCTTAAAAAGTAGCTGTGTTTAGTCATTACACATTTAGTGTTATTTTTACAGGAACATTTTGTTAGGCTCAAAAGGAGTTGATCTCCCTCGTATAGCCCAAAAATTGGAAAATATTAGTGCAAAACGTACATTCGAACCTATTGCAGCAACTGATGATAGTGACTTGCAGACTTGCTTAGAAAATGAAATTAGAAGTTGCATTCTAAGTGTAATTGATGCAGAACATAAAGCTGTATGTGATACTATTTTCACTATATGTAATTTATGTAAATTATATTTTCTTTTTAGTGTCTAGAAACTGTGAGTCAACATTCTTGGGAGCATGAATTAGGAGAATGGAAAGAAGAAAAAAGAAAGATTTTAAATGCTATGTTAGGTCCTTCAGAGAACTTTATAGACATTGGGAAACATACTAGTGTTTTTATGGAACCTCCAGCTTTAGGAGCTACAGCTTTAGGCTATTATGAGTCAGTATATGCATCCAAAATCATTGAATACAATAGAGCGATTATTAGAGGAACATTTCGACCTCATCTTGTAGAATCATTGATTAATGCTGCATCAGAATTTAAAGAAACAGTAAGTCACTTCTTATTAGTTAATTTAGTTACATACAAAATGACCTTTCTGTAATGTTCTCCTAATGTTATTTGTTTTTTATAGAAAGTTAATGACATGTGGGAAATGATAAAATATATGATTCAAGTTCCACCTTTCCCATCTACTGAGGATCCATTAAAAACAAGAAACAGTCCAAGAATCATTAAAGCTCTTGTTAAACAAGCCTGCCATTACCTCGAAGATAGGTACATCCTTTTTTCCCTTTTCTTTGTATATAAATTTTGCTATATTTTTTTTTATATATAGATATAAAATATTCATGGAGAGTGTCTTAAATGAAAACTTGAAACAGGCACAACGAGGAGGAATCCCTGGAACCTATTCTTTAGTTAGAAGTTTTGTTGGAATTCGTTTAAAGGGAGAATATTTGGGGTTACAAGATGGAATGATTGATGATCGACCTCTCTGGCCAATGGTGTATTACTGCCTTCGTAGTGGAGACCTAAGTGCTACATTGTACTGCCTTAAAAAATCAGAGTAAGGAAATTTATTAGTGGTAAAATTATGTTACTGTGTATTTTTTGTTACAAGAACTAACTTTTAAAAAAATTTATTTAACCAAATTATTATTTATGTTACAGTTTACATTGCCCCGAATTGATAGAGTTATTAGAACTTTTATTTACTAGTCCTGAGAATTCACAAATAGCAAAACTCGAATCAAACATTAAATTCCACTACAGACGTTTCGTTCGTAATTCAACAGACCCCTTCAAACGAATTGTCTGGGCCGTATTGGGATGTTGTGACGTCGTTGACGAACATACTGAAGTTGCTAAGACCGCTGATGATTATCTTTGGCTGAAATTAAGCCTGGTCAGAACTGATTATGATAAAGAAGATCACATCAAATATTTTGATTTACAGGTAAACATTTCTTTTTTTTTTTTCCTTTTCCAAATCTAATATACCAATTTTTGTAGACTACTGTCTTAGAAGAATATGGAGAAAGTCATTATGATGCCATGAACCAACCACACCTTTATTTTGAAGTTTTGGTACTGACTGGTCAATTTGAGGCAGCCCTGGAGTTTCTTGCTCGTATTGAAAAGTTCAGGGTTCATGGAGTTCATATTGCCATCGTTTTAAGTGAGTTACATATGCTAGCAGCCCCGAGAGATCCTGCTGCTCCTCTCAGTAAGTTATTAAATTGAATTAAAGTGTGTAAACTTTTAGAAGTAGTGACTTGATGAAACATATTTAAAATAATTGATCGTTTCAACAGAATTTATCAACTTAATATTAAATTAATCTATATTTCATTAGAATTTATTTCATCTATTTGTTTCTTTTTAGTTATAAGATTTTGCTTTATTATTTTAAAACAGTTTTTAGTTGCAATAACTGTATTAAAAGTATGTTTTTCTTTTAGTCTCTATTGATCCAATGGATATAAAACCTGGCCGACGTTTGAACATGGCAAGACTTATAATGTTATACGTTCAGAGATTTGAGCTAAGTTGTGTGGCAGAAGCAGTACACTATTTCTTCTTCCTGCGAAACTTACGAAGCAAAGACAATGTAAACTTGTTCCTATTAAGTGTAAGCGACTTGGCACAAGAAACCAAGGATTATGAAGGTTTGTTTGGAAAAATGCAGCCTAATAATGTACGAAGTAAGGGAATGATAGACGAATTCAAAACTGCCGGAATTAGTACTGAAAGTCTTGTAGAAGTTGTTGCGGAACAGTGTGTCAAAAAAGGCGTTTTCGAAGAAGCTGTGGACCTATTTGATCTCGCCGGGGTATAAATACTTTTTTCCTAATATTTTTTGTTATATATTTTATTTCATAATTGTAAAATTTCAGAATCAAGAGCGAGTCCTTAATCTCCTATGTATTTTGTTGGCTCAAGTGGTACATCTTCCTAGTAAAGATGGATCTTTAAGGGAAAGATTAGAGGCAAAAGCTCACAACATTGCTGAAAGATATTCCAGAAGCGGTTTTAACTGCTCTTCCCAAGTTGCATCCACCTTTTTAGTTCTAAAAGATCTATTAACTTTCTTTGACCAGTATCATGCCAAACAGTATGTAGCTGCATTGAAGGTTAGTAGAATTTACATTATTAAAGTATTTCATATATTATTAATTATACTTATTTTTACTTTTTTGGAAATATTTTATTGGTATGACTCAGTTCTTTACCACGAATAATTAAATTTCAGACATTAGCTGATTTAGAATTAATACCTTTAAATAGCAATGAATTGGATTTACGAGTTTCTGGATTTAAAAAATTATCCAACGAAATTTCCAAAGTGATTCCTGACGTTCTTTTAGCAACAATGAATATTTTATTTGCACAGTATCAGAAGATTAAAGGCAATGAGTATATGCCTTCCAAGTTTCAAGGAATTTCTGTTGATAAGGTACGCATGTTGGCAAAAATAAAAACGATTAACCCTAACATCTTATTAATATGTCTAATAGGTAACTCAAATTCAGTAAATATCTATTTTATAAATAAAAGGTAGATATTTCTTAATCTTTTATTTATGAAAATTAATAATTGTAAACCTTACATTTTTAAATAAATATTGAGAAAATAAAAATATTGTTACAGCAACTACAATACATTCGAGATCAAGCCAGGGTGATAACTAATTTCACAGGAATGTTACCATATAGGATGCCAGGAGACACAAACAGCAGGTTGGTTCAAATGGAAATTTTAATGCATTAATTTTCGCTAAAATTTTATAACTATGGAAATTCAGCTTTCCTGTCTTCTCTGTAATAAATTATTTTGGAATTTTCACTGAACAGTGTCAGGTGCACATTTTTTAACTAATAGATCCTCAGAAAAATCAATGGAAGATCCTTCTTTCATCTAAAAAATTATAACTTTTAATTTATATTTTTTATTCCATCAGTGTTATCCAAATTATGTAAGTGTTTTTTGATAGATTAACCAACTCAATTAAGAAACAGTAAGATGAGGTAAGGCATTTCTATAATATAGCTTAAAGAGTTTGAGGATAGATACTTACACGTTTATAGTCCAAGAACATTTCTTTAAATTCCAGAAAATCAGAAAATGTTGCCAGTATTTCAAATATCTCTCCATCTAACTCTGTCCTTCTTTCTCTAAAACATTACAGTCTATTTGAAATTTAATTGTATATAAATTTTAACAGTTTGTAATAATTGTTAAGCATACATAAGCTCTTCCTCAAAATTTTTCATGCTGAAGTTGTCGATCTTCTCCATTAGCTTCTTTTCAATATACTTCTCAATTGTTTCTTGGTATGAATAGAATATATCGCTATATATTAATTTATTTTCTTCATCACTGTCAAAGTGCTTCCAGTATTTTTCCATGAAACTTGTAAGAATTTCAACAAATGTCGTATCCATTATAATCTCTTCGATGTAACCAATCACTGCATGAAAACTTTTATCAGATTCTTCTGAACACTCGTGGAAAAAACTAAACATATCTATATCATCATCCTTTACAATTTGGGAATCCACTAAAGTGAATTTGTTCTTGCAAACTTCTATATTTGAACTCATTATTGGCGATTTAAAGAGCATAAACATAAAATTTCATTTAATCAATATTAATATATTTGTATCCATGACGACCTAACTGGTTATAGACAAAACACAATTACGTTATTATTGCAATACTTTTCTAGTTTAGTTTTCAAAAGAATATTACCAATATCGCAATTAATTACACTTTGATTTTTACACATAACCAGAAACTCTACTGTAGTCTACAGTTGATGGCAGTTTATGTGCTTTAATTTTACTCGGTATGCTTTTGTGGCGGTTTAAGCCTTTTAATAAATTTCCAACCAAGTTGAGTAGACATCCCTCAAAAAAAAGTAGCACATAACTGTGGAGTAGCATACTCAATACTGATTTAAAGAACAACTTTGGCTTTCCTTTTCTTTTCGATTGCATGTTATTTACAGATATAATTCCAGAACTCCGAAAACACACACAAATTATATTAAAATTGATTATAATTTGTAAAATTGTAAACAGAAAAGTTGGGTTATATAATATCAATGTTCCAAATATACGCCTACCATAGAATAAAAATACTAAATAATTTCCATAAATTTAAGCCAATATTCCTAATAATAACTGCAGTGATTTATTAATGTAACTATTATATTAATTTTCCATGATAATTACTAATACAATAAAGCTATTTGAATATAAACTTAAGATAGCAATACAAAATGTAGAGATTTATA